>NW_016161538.1:28920-50553 GCF_001687245.7 Rhagoletis zephyria
TTTTTTTTTATTATTATGAGGATTTTTACTATTGGGGTACAAACGTATCCCGGGTGTGTGTTTACGTATATAATGTGTTTGGAAGGCTGTAGCTCCTGAACCAATGGTCCGATCTGGTTCAAATTTTGAATTTGAACTCAAAAGTAAATAATCTTCCTAGATCCGAAGTAGCGGTATAGAGGTATAGCGGTTCAAAAGTTACAACACTTCAAAGTTGAAAGTGGATACATTTGTACCCGGGTGTGTGTTCTAGGGTTAAGCGCCCGAGCTGGTTGGTTTAAACTAAGATTAGCCAATCAAATGTCAGCCAGCTGTTCAATCTAAACTCAGCTTACCTAATCTACAATTTACCTGCTGAATCAGCATCTCCAACATTTTAAAACCAAAAATGTAAAATAATCTAAAATTCGTATGGTGCATACCTCTGCAAGAATTTAGCTACACCAGTATTTTATCAATTCCAAGTTAATGAACTTGAGTTGGATACATTAAAAACTGGGTGTGTCACCCGCCAGAAGGTTACAAGTTCACGCGGCGTATCTCTGGAACCATTTAAGGCTAAACTTGGAGGGATTGGTATCTTTCATATTATCATAACAAAGCCTAGCGCGCAGGCGAGAAATATAATTTCATAATTTTAAACGGCCAAAATACTTTAACTCGCTTAAAAATATAGTAACATGACGGCAGAAATAATATTTTACGCTTTTAAATTATTTTTCATATTTGCTTAAAAGCGTGTTGGTATAACCCAATTTTTTTTTAATATTTTGTCAATGAAAACACATTTTACTTTACCAAAAACAAAAATTACGAAACTTAAGTTTAACTACAAAAGTTCTTGTATACCAAGTAAAGTATCTTTGTAGAAATGTAGATATAGTTCAGGTGGGCCCGACTCTCGACGACCCTGCATACATATGTGTGTACGACATCTGTGTGAACTAAATTTTTTTTGTATTTCCATCATTCTCCGCTTGTGTTGGCAACAAAAATAAAAAATCAAACATTCTTTGCCACTATTTAAATAAGGAAAATCAGCTTTTGATTCTAAGCTGAACATTCTTTTGTGCGCACTCGATTACTGGTACAAAGTCCTTGCGGTGATGAAAGTCGTGCAGACGTCAATTGATTGCATTGCCAAGCTGTGGTACACAAATAGTATCAGAGCCAGAGCGGATGGTAGGCTGTACATGTGCAAAGGAAAATTTACACAAAAAAAAAAGGCAAACAGCTATTCGAAACAATTAAAGTGCATTTTGCATTTCCTTCAACTGCTGCTTTCCTACTATTATTCCTACTCCAACTACTAATTCCAGCTTGGCAAAAAATTTGCAGAGGTGGTGTCAAGTGTCGCAGTCAACTTATAAATATGGCGTAAGAAGTTCATAAATCGAAATAAAAAATTAAAAATTCTGGTAACTGCCAACTATGTATTCCTTTTGCTGCTGCTCAGCAAACGTTTGTCAATTGGTTGGTTTTTTGTAATAGGTGGTGGTTTGCGTCTAATGACAATGCAACTGCAACTGAGGGGCTGTTAGTGACCTCCGCACGATTCGGAAAACAATAAGGTGATTGTGATAACTGCATTGCGTTTGAATTTTTAATGCGGTTGTCTATACATAACAACCAACGAAATAATCTATGCACTAGTTTAGTTACGTCAACCAAATATGATTCTCCCAACACATGATTTGTTTATGGTTCAGTTAATATAGACTTGATTTATGTAACGCAACCTATTCGATTAGCCAACATAATATATTTTTGTCCGGGAAGCTTTTTATGCGGCTTATAGGCGGCAATGTGGCAATCAGCTGAAGCACTTGTATTTGTACACGTAAACTTGGAAACGTTTAATTTCTTTTTTACACAAAAATTGATACAAAATTACCACCATTAAAATAAATGTATTTACGCGCATCAAATTGTGGTTGTTTTTATTTTATTTTCTCTCTTTATTTAAAGGTTTGTTTTTTGATTGGCAAATAAATTACATTTATACAAAAAATGATATTTTTGTGGAATATTTGTTAGGATTTTATTAAAAAATGAAATGGCAGCATGATTCTCTCACGGCTCTCTTTGCACTTAGAAATCTAACTTAGCAATCAAAAATCTATAGCTCTCCAAGTTTCTAAGCNCTTGCCACATAAAAGCAAAACGTTCAAAATTATTGAAATCGGACTAAAATTACGGCTTTTCATATAACGGTAAATTTAAAAAATGCTTGAAACGTCAATATTTCGAAATTTAAGGACGCTAATTTATTCAAAATTGATACACCCCGGCTTACCATGTAGCGGTAGCTTTCGGAAAGGTGAAAGGCCATATATGTAATACTTGCGCCGGGTATTTAATGTTCGGCCCCGCCCGAACTTAGACTTTCTTACTTGTTTTTTTTTTGAGTAACAACAGTTATAAAATTTTTAAGTCAAGTTAGCGCTTACACTTTTGCTAATTTTTCTGAGAAAACAGTTTATTCATGTCAACTAAATATGTTTCTCTCCATACATTATTTGGTTCGGCCGAGCTTCTCCTCCAATTTGTGGCGTTCCAATGGAATAACCCTGCAATTTTATGCCGCCTCTGAGCGCCAGAAGATTTTATGAGAAGCTTTTCCATGGCAGAATTACACTCGGAAAATTATTATAGGCTGCCGAGGGGCGACCGCTGCTGGAAAAAACGTTTTCTAATTTAGATGTTGCCAGAGAATGGAATCAAATAACTAATTACAATAGCAGAAACTGAAATTGTTGCGGTCCAGAAAACATTTCAGCTACACAAGTATCTTGTAATTGAAAGGGGCTACTGTGGAATTTAAAGTCATGATTTTTCATAAAATATAACCAATAAAAAAGTCATAAAATATCACCAAGATTATTTTACGTATACAGCTAAAAACTACTTAAAAGCTCTTTTTAAAAGAAAAAACATTTTCTACAAATAAATTTAAATACTCTATATGGGTATACATGGAAACCCGTAAATTCCTTGTAACCGCATAAACCACATAAATTAACCGATTTTCCATATAAAATTAAGTAAGTTTACGAGGTTTACATGGGTACGAGGCATTTCCATGACTTTCCCTTATAGCAAAATATAGAAGAGTATAAACTTTGTAAAGCTTTTTCTTCAGCACTATCTCGATGCTAACCTTATATCTATAGAAATTATGAAAGTTGGTATGAATAAATTAAGTTATTGTAAACATAACAATAGGAATTCCTTAAATAAGGAAGAATAACTTTAATTTGGAACTATCATATTTTGTCGAGTATGCGTGGAAACATCGTGTTTGGATCTGGATCTTCTAAGAAATATAATTTTTTGATTCATATCTTCCACGATTTTATCTTATCGAATCTCAGTCTTATTCAGCCTGAATAATTTTCTATTCTTGATCGCCCAGTTTATAGATAATCCTTTTAAAATCATTCGGAAAGACGAGGCCTTCGTTAACTAAGATTTTATGAAGATGATGAGAAATTGCTCATATTTCTTCTATAAATCGAAGGAAGTATCATATCTGCACACGGCAGACAAAGTTTAATAACTTTTTAAGGATATATTCGTAATGTTTTCAAAATGGTAGATGGACTTCTATCTGGAACTCTCTTTGAAAATATTTAGACCGCCATAAAATATATCATTTAAGTAGGATTGCGCGCACATGTAAAGAGTATATTGGAAAACTACCAGTTTACCACATGCACACAAGTCTTGTCATTCGAGGAAGAGTCCTTCGGCATTTCAACCTTCTTCCTAGTTCAAAAACCGAGATTGTGTGTGCGGTTTTCGGTTCATAAAAATTATGAAGTTTACGCTTAAATTAATTATTTTAGATTCAATTGGAAAAATAAGAAATGTGGTTTTCTTTTTGAAGCAATGAAAAGTGACTCAAAATAACGCGGGGAGAGCCGTGCAACTTTTATGTATAAATTTCACCTTGTCGATTGCATAATAGGAGGAAATAAAAGTATGTAACAAATAAAATCAATTAGAAGTGTTGGCAGACGGAGGTTGAACAAATACTTTGGGAATTCTAAGTCAACGATTAAAACTGCGCTAGACTGCAATCATCGGAAGCGTGGCAATGCAATCTAATGGGTGGCAACACATTAGTGTCGTAAAGTAAGTGTAATGAATTGAGGCAAAGACTCCATGCAGCTCAATCCCACGGCCGTCTTTATTGCCTCTAGCAAAGTGCTGGAACTGAATTTAATTTTATGCGTCAACGCTGCTGCGTGAGAGAAAATGGAAGCCACGACAGAGGCAGATTAGCCCGCACGTCAAGCGAAAACCAATTTAATTCGTTTTAAGCTGCAATCTCTGCGCTAGTGTTGAGACTCCTATACTTGTCTGCCAAATACATATCGCACCCTTAATCAAAAACAGGCACAACTCAAAAATTTTCGAATTTGATTTTTCTAACGTCCACCAAAATTTCATCTCATCCCTTGCGCAGCATCAAAGTTGTGTGTCTCTCCTGAACTTTTGGGATTTTTTTGAGTTATGACTGTTTTAGATTTAGGGTGCGATATGTGTATATGTAAATATATGTAATTTTGAGCATAAGTATGTACACATGTATGTACTTATTTCTTTAGTAGCTCCTTGGAAACTTATCTTTCTCAATACGTACTTTTGGTGACATTGAATTCAAAGTATTAACCCGGCAACTTGGTGTGATGGGTTGAAGTTTCATTTTGTCGCGTTGCCGCTTTGTTATTGGCAATAAGCAGGCTAATTTATGGCATGCGATTATTTTGTCTTCTTAATTGTATCTAATGTAATCGCTTAGGGCTTTCGAGTGCTTCTTTGTTGCTTGGAAAGAGGTGTAGGATTGGATTTGTTTTCTCTGTTGTAGCGTTTTAATCAGGTTAGCCGCCGTACACTGTAAACCAAATTTGAATGCATGTATCTCTACACTGAGGGAAATAATTCGTAATAAAAATGAATACTTTATATTTGATTATCGTTTAAAAATGTTCGTATTTAAAAATAATATTTCCATACAAAATTTATTACGCACGTATTTGACTGTTCACATCTGAGTATGTATATGTAAGTGTACATACCCTGTACGGAAACCGCGGACTAGTGAATCAAATTTCTAGTTCCGTACTAGGGCTTTATCGCCAAAAACGAACTATTCCGATAGGAACTAGATCCCCACCAGTCCAAAATAGGCGAAAAGTGGAACTTTTAAAAAACTAACTTTTTTCAGTTTTTTTCAGTAGAAATCTATATCTAAAGTGACGAATTTAGAAATGGTTCGGAACTATAGATAAAGTGATGCAGAACGAACTAGACCTTATTTGTCGAATTAAGAAATAGTTTGGAACTATCGAATAAGGGATGAAGCGGGGGGCTTGTTTACTTTACATAGATATGTGTTCGGCGGTTTTTTCGTTCAAATACGCTTCTATTCTGTGCTTCGCAGATGCTTTTTCATAGCTTGGTAATACAAAACAAAGCTTTGTGTTAACATATTAACATCTTGGGGCCATCTGGAATCTAACCAATAACAGCGAGCACCTCTGCAAACTCAGCTACAGCTAAAGGTATGTAAACGTACATTTCTTACAATCATTCAAACAAATTTAATTTCAAATTGAAAACACATTTCTTCCAAAATAACTATCGCGCACACGGAAAAACCAAAAAGACTGAAAAATCATGATGCTTTTTTCTTTCGTCTGTCGATTTTAGAACTGGTTCCGCACTATATAATTTGGGACTAGTTTGGAACTATCGAAAAAGGGATGCTGCGGGGGCAATTGACACCTCCTAGGACATCGCCATGTTAAATTCGCCAGTTGCTTGCATGCAAAAGAGATTTATCGCGAACCAGTATTGGGTCTAAATGTACTAGAAGCGCACTAGTTCAGAACTAGAGATTTTCCCCACAGGGTACGCACCCCAAGCATGCAGAGCGCCGCTCTGAGAGCGGCGACAACACACACATACATACATAGTACAAATCGCGTGCTGTGGTGTTGATGGATATTCAACATTTGAAAGCAAATTTATATGCCTGGGTGTAGCTGAGTGCGCAAAGATGCTTGCCACAAGTTGTTGATATTTGGCGACGGGTTCGAATTCCACTGCAGGCAATATGCAAATACAATTTTTTTTTTAGTTTTTGTCTTGATTATTCACTTCGCGGATGCTTTTTCAGTATGAACGCGGTCATTTTAATATGCGCGTAATTGAATTGAATATTTACCAATATACAGTACTTTCGTTGACGTTTATAGTAAGATCAATTACGTTTCTATTTGATTTTAATATTTTTTCCCCTCAGTGTATTTAAAGGCAAGTTTACATATATGAGTGTTTCCAGAAAGAAGTCTACCGCGTAAAAATGATGAAAAGTCCAATATCTTACTTATTTAAAGGCCGATTTCGTTGTGTTTTATAATATATACTGGTTATGTAAGCAGAAAGATTTTTGCCAAAAATGATCTCGTTAGATGGGCCAGGGTCGAGATATTTTGAAAAACCATATATACGGTTCTGATTTGTTTCACATTTGGCATCTTTAGTTAAAACGTAATAAGACATAGATTTGCAGAAAATGAAGCCGCTGGTGGCGCTGATGTCAAAATAAAAAGTACATTCGACATAAAATGCATCAAAAATTCTCTCAAGAACAATATTAACAAAACCTTTTCAGTGGAAATTTGCGTAACGTAACGCCGGGTAACGTCACGTCAGATAATTCAGCTGATTAAACAAAAAGCAGACAAGATTTCTACATTCCAATGTTACTATTTTATATAAACAGGCTTGGCCAATACGCAGAGTTTTGAAATTTTGTATCCGAAATCAAAATCCACTTCTGTTTTTTGTAACGTCACGTCGGCGCACAGTGCTTCCCTTCCATATGAAATATGGGCAAAAATAATATTATGAGCGGATTTAAATGAAAATTCGCTACTTAGTAAAATTAAGGACGCTGAATTAAAAAATGCAATTTATTTTTGGATAATTTTCTTATTTTCACTGTAAATGCAGTTTGAAGTTGAAAATTTGGGTTTATGTGGCATTTACGTACACAGGTATGTACATATAGTTCGTTTTATTTTCAAAACTGTGGCGACAGGGATTGGCCTGTGGATGTGCATTAAAGTTTTATTTTATTGAAACCCATTACAAATTTTATTAAAATTATTTAATAAGTTAATTGAAACAGATATTACAATATGGGTATCAATTGAAATGATTTTGAAAATACATTACTTTTGAACGACACTTAGAAGGGTTGCCATATGTTTAAAAAGTCAAATTCACTTTAATTAAAGGAATAAGGTAACTGAAATATGTATATCAGTATGGGTATCAGACAAAAGAAAGAATTGGGCATATTAAGCAAGAGATAAGTGAACAGTGAAAGCATTCCTGAGATAATTTAAGAGTTCAGTAATTTAAAAGGAATGTAATCAGAACAAATCACTGATTGACAATGTATGTATTTGTAATAAAATAAGAAATACGATGTCGTAAACACTTTGTTTGATACAATTATTATTTTAGTTAACTAAAATTTTATTTTACAGAGGTGTAAAGCTAAAACCTTCTTAAACCTCTTTTGTCTGACTCCCATATGTTGGTATCTATCTTATTCCTTTAATTCCAATGGAATCTGATTTTTTAACAGGTGGCAACCCTCTACATGTAGTTAAGAATTTAACCATTTCCATACACATTTGACTTATTAAAAAAAATTGAATTTAAAATTTAAAAATTAATTAAATAATAATTAAAATTAAAATTTAAAAATAAATAAACCTTTATTATCTACAGGCCATGCTTTTTAATCTGGCACTTTATTTTTGAAAATAGAACGAACCGTGTCGATCTGATGACGCTGACAAAAAAATTAAAAAATGATTTTATCCATTAGCAAAAATGAGCAGGTTTTTATTTCTTCTTTCGAAAGCTAAAAGCCCGTACTATTTATTAAATTAATAAAAAATAATGTATATAAACATATATTTTTTATGCAATCCATTAAAATTTAAAATTTTTTTTTAATTTTGATTAAAGAAATGGTTTTTCGGGAATAGCGCAGGGACACACTGTCTTTAATTTTATTCAAATTTTTTTAATCTCGTAGCTCTCTACTATCTATGTATGTGGAGATAAAAAAAAACGTCAAACCAACATTTTATTTCGAAGAATATACTTTTGACATTTGTTTTCGTGAAGAGCTTTCGCCTGTCTGTTTTCTCTGAAAACTCATACTTTTTGCCACATTTCGTTTGGGATGACGCTATGCATGTGTATATGAGAATAGGTATCCTAGCTACAAAGCTTTAAGCTCAATAAAATGCTACGCAGCTGATAAGAGCGGCAAAAGAAAAATAAAAACTTTTAACCTTATTTAGTAACACTTTTGCTGGTAAAACATTTTTTTTTCTGTAAGCTCATTATTTAGTGTATCACACAAATACAGCTTTAGATTAACTCATTGCGCCTTTATTCTCCCACCAACGAAATGTAAAGAATGTCTCCACAATTTCTGTAGAATGGTTGGTATATTGGTTGGTTGGAGTTAGCTCATAATGACTAAAACACCAATAGTGTGAAAGAAAGAGAAACATAAAAAAGCCTACTTATTTAAGTACTTATGGAGTCTATTAAGAACAATTTCTGTCGTATCTAATGCTTGATTTTTGAGCATAGCTAAGTTGCTTTCGCTTCTTTTATTTTTTCTATGCGCAATCAAAGCATTTCTTCCACCACTCGCCTTTGCTTTTTTTTTTGAAGAGTTTTACTTAAGTTCTGTTTGCTTTCGTCTTAAGCTTCGAATTAGTAAAGATTTCCACGCACAGATTAACTAACAGCGTAGTGTCATATAAGTTTAGTGTTTTTGATGAAGCTTGATGCTAAGTGGAAATTATTAGATTAGCATACATGTATGCTATTTTCATAGTGAAATATTTAGTGGTTCTTGGCGGTTCGACTAGCATCAAAAATAAAAGAAACTAAAAAGCATAAAACTGTATGTGCCTCAACTTTGTGTGTCAGCATCAAGGCGGATGCCATAAATCGGAGGAGAAGTGCGGCCAAACACTTACATATTATATAAGCACCCTCCATAAGCACATAAGCCTCATTCAATTGCTGCCAATTTTGAAAAAAACATTCGTCAGTCATTTTCCCGCATAGTAAGTATCACTCTCAATTTAGCATTCATCAGTAATCTGCTAATCTTTGTGAACACGAAAAGTTTTTGGCAGTCCTGTGTTCTCAAAATTTGTTTGCACTTTAGAACAACAGCGAGAAGATTAGTTTTCTATCAGCTGACTCCAGACATTAAATAACTGCACCAACAATAAGCACGCAGTGGTGCAACACAACTTGCTCTACAATCTGCATGCTAACAGTCTAACCACTATTGTTTGTGTGTACCCACGGTATCCTTGTATTCTAAATTTGAAAGGCTTAAATGTAGCCATGGACGCCTAAGCGTATGAGTAACTAGGACGTATGTGTGTGCTTATGCTAGGCTGAAACAAAAACCACGCCTGCTTATGGTTCATAGTGATAAAGGTCTTTAAGTAAGACAATAGAAAAAGAAGTTAGCTCAAATGTATGTATGCAAACAAAAATTCCTAAGCCCCGCACAGTACTACACACATCCTTTCTTTGCTTAAGAATACGGACGACAAACATATGTACATAGAAAAGTGTATGTCAAATAATCGCTCAAACGTGCTGCTAACTTTTCACAAGAAAGCTTATCTTGTTAGAGTCGTTAAGTTGCTCAACAGTTTTAAAGTTTTTCGTTTTTAATTTTGACTACAAGAGGCGCCGAATTTTAAGCAGTAAATAGCTATCATGGAAGGTGCTTCAAAGACATTCATAAACTTGTCACGCGTTCGCACCTTATTTTTTTTTCACTTTTATTTTATTGCCAAATAAGTTCAGTTTTCAGGGGAGGCTGTAAAAGGCATACGACAGCAGAAAATCATGCGAGAAACGTAGTTTGAAATGCTGCATGTCCGGTTTTAAAAAGAAACCACATAAGTAAGATGGTTAAAGGCATCCACCTTCACCCAAAGAGAAATTGTCAATCGTACGCTCATCCAAGGCATCACTAAACGGCCGTAAAAGCCAATTTTCGTGAAACTTCGATTAATAGACTTGAATGTGAAATTGTATTAATGGACTTTAGTTTTGGAGATATTTTGGTAAAAAATGTAAAAAGATAATTATTTTTTGGGGACCTTAAAGTTGGTTACAAGGTCATTTCAGTGAAGATTAAGCTCTCTCAAAACTTGGGCGAATGTCAGCAAGCCCTTTTTTGGGTGTTTTTTTTGGGTTTAGAGGCAAGGATGAATCCTGTTGCTGTAGATTATTGTTTTTACACTGCAAAAAAGCACTAGTTGCCATTTAAGGAATAATGTAAAATAGTAGGGTGTATTAGAACTTCTTAGTCGTATGATAGTGAACCAAAAATTCACTTACATTCATGAGAACTTACATACCACAAAGATTGAACAAATATTCAAAAATTTATATCTATGAAGACACTAAAATATGTCAAGTCATTTTTAAAAGGGCCTTTTTTTAAGCTTAGTTAAGATTGTAACGCCACCAGTTACAATAACAAAATACTTTAAAAAGCCTAAACAGTCGCTAAAAAACTTTGTAGTTTGTGAACGTCACCTTTGGAGTATTTGACAACAAAATTCGCCGCACATGAAATACTCTTCCGTTCTACGTGGCACTCGTCACCTGCAAATTCATGTCACGCAGGCATTTTTTGTCATAAATACTTTCGTTGTCATTTAATTTCTAGCGTAATTTTTTGTATGCTGTTGATGCTGCCTAGATGATTCTGTTACACTGAGAAAAAATCAACCAAAAATTGTGTAATATAACCAAATTCAAACTTGAAAATTAATCAGTGTAATTTTTGGTTGATCTTAACAATGACGTAGTTGATATATTCAACAATGCTTTGGTAATGTTAACCACAATTTTGTTTACATTAAACAAATTTTTGGTTGCCGATTTTTTCGTTTGAATAAGCTTATGATCTGCTTTTTCATAATTCGGAGATACAAAACAAAATAATTTTAACACCTTGTCTTCGCCGGGATTTAAATCCGCAACTTCTGAATGTTAGCAAATAACAGCAAGCATCTCTGCACACTCAGCCATAGCCGTTCTGCAAATTTACCCTCAAATGTTGAGCTTGAATAAATTTTCTTCGTCGTTTGATCGGTTTTCCGCACTTCACAATTGCCTTTTCGTAAATAAGAAAAACAAAAAAAAAAAACATTACATGTCGACTCTGGCGGAATTTGAACCAGAACCCGCTGAAAACCCACAGCAAGAGTCTATGCACGTTTAACTACAGCCAGACATACAAATGTGTTTTCAAATGTTCAACTGAAATCACTCTTCTTACAATCGGCTTATTAACCATGAAAAAAGCACACCATAACTTGGTTGAAAAAACCATTGTGCTTTCGGCTCAGTGTAATGAAGACTTTCGCGGCTGTAAAACCAAGCATTAACCAGTATTTCCACAACAACAAATAAGTATGTCACCTGTGGAATGCTATTTGCTAAAGAATTCTCCTCTGTTTACTTGCCTAAGATTTAAACTGTATATTTCCACATATGTATGTATGTCTGCCTCCACAGCTCGGAACCTTTTCCAAGAATGGAATACGATAATGAGTTTACACTTCACTCTATTTTCGCTTTGGTGTGACACACGTGGAGGCGTACCTTGGCTAATATTGAAAGTATTTGAAGTTTGTATGTGAGTCTAAAAAAGCAGATTTATGTGGAGTTGGCAGAGCTTAGATATATATATATATTAAATTCATATTTGTACACAAAACACATATAAATACATACATATCCATGTCTTACTGGTATATAAATATCGCACATTTACTGTAAGAGTGTCATAATAAAAATTAAAAAAATTATTTCAGTAAGCAGAAATGACCGCTACCTGTTTTTATATGTGGTGTAAAAATTTCATAACTCTACCCATTACCAGTAGCTTCCTACAGAGCGGTGATACTTATTACAAGAAGGAAGCATTTTCCTACATACGAAAATATAGCTTGTTTACGAAAATGCTAATAATTTAACAAAGGTATTTTAAGAATCAACAACAGCCATTCCAGTTTGTAGTTTGCCTTTCTTCCTGTAACATGGCTGCTTGTGTGTGTGATTTGCAACTCCAGAACTAGTAAAATATTTTCGCTATAGTATAAATATTTACATATACATATACACAATAAGATAGGTAGGAAAGAGTTTAAGCAGCACCAGGCTACAGTTTGTAGCAGCCTTCATATAGCAGCAGCTTTCTATTCACATGGTCGACGTCTGTATGTACACTAACGCTGCAGGCTGGATGTGAATTGCAAGAATCTTTTAGTAAAATATTTTGCTTCCACTCTGGCATTGTTAAAAGTAAAATAACTTAAATATTTTGTATGGTTGCAACTACGAGACGCTGTGAATTTCTACACGTACATATAATGTGCTCATATTAACGTGCATTTAAAGGACGGTTGGTGAGAGTTATAAAATGAAGGCAGCAAAGTATACATTATCTGGCCTTCATTTTGCTTTCTCAACCATCTTGGAAAAGGCAGAACAGACTTCGCTCGTTTGATACCGATGCTGTCGATGCCATCAACATAAATACGACAGTAGTTGCAAGCTCTTGTAAAATATTTCTCTTGAGCGCTTCAGTACTGCAGCTCATATCAAATCCTTCAACATCAGATTAAAGAAATCAGACCATAGAGAAGGCGTGGCGGAAACCATATATGTACATATTTGTATTTCTCAAAGCAACTTTGGACAACTAGAAAAGGAGTTGTCCTTATGCCACAATATTTACATTTGGTAACTCTTCGAAGCTAACTCGGTTGTGTAAAATGTGCGCATGAATAACCAATGTTACTTTTGTCAGTTATAAATACTTTGGACTGAGTAAGCAATCGCTAAGTAAATTATAATAAAGTGGCTGCACAGGCCCATACGAATAGACACAAATATTTCAGCACTGAAATTATTCATCGCAATATCCGCTGGTTGTAGCAGACGAAGTGGAAGGCCTACACTGCGATGCAAAGACCAGGTGGAGAAAGGACTTGGTTTCATTTGGTATTTCCAATTGAAGTCGGTTAGCACAGAGAGGAAACAACTGGCGTGCTTTATTGGACTCGGCCAGAATCGCTGAGGCCAGAGATGGGCAAAGTGGGTCCCAGAACGGATTTACATCTTGTGTAGCACTTGCTGGCTCTTTGATTGCTTGAAGAGCCAAAAATCTGTCCATCCCTGGCTTAGGCGATTACAGCGCCAAATAAGAAGAAAAAAAAAGTTATCTGCAAAAGGCTGCTTGAATGTAAAAATAAAATTTTTGTTTGAAATATTTAAGTTAAAGTGCAGTTTTCAGTTGCGGTTGCTGTTCAATTCGTAATTATGGGAAAATTTGCAGCTCATCTAAAAAATAAAAGCGTGAAATAATTTGCTCATGCTTTTAAGCGTTGCTCCTTTGTAAACGACTTTAATTACATCCTGCGGACGATATCCGACACAAATTTCTTCGCAAGATACTTAAGCAATTAAACTTTAGAAACTTTTACAATAAAATTTGTGCGCATTTTCATTTGCAGTATGAAATTGTTTGGAGTTATCAAAACAACAGCTACATAAATATGAATGTACGTATACACATTTGAATTAAATAATTGAAACCATAAACTTCAGTTGAGAAAATTCTTTCAGGCAATTATCAAATTCGCAAACTGAACTAGTTTTCTTTTTTCTGTACAATTTAAAAGTAAATTCTCGCTTTCGAGTGGAGCAAATTTATTGCCAACGATCACAGAAATCAACGATTCATACAAGGTGGTGTTGTTAGACCAGCGTATTTTCATCGTCTTACACGTACATATTTTGTATTTGCTTTCACTGATTTGACAGCACACCCGCCAGAAGCAAAGGCAAAATACATGTAAACTCCTACAGTTAACCCGCAAAAACAAAAACACAATACAGGGGATTGTTCTTTTTGTATTCCTGCTGCAACCTTGTTTAAATTCACCTCGACACACATTTTACACAGTGTACACCTTTTTTTACTTTATAATTTAGATTTGGCTAACAAATTTTTTAAAAATGAAATATACATACTATTCAAACTGGCTCGCAGCTAGCGTCGCACACGATCGGTACGTGAAAAACCTAGAGGATCAGAAATCAAAGGTCCCATTTACACTTGAGCCTACTGGGGCTGAATTCTGTAACTCTTCGATTTGCGATTCAAGAAGGGTGAGAATGAGTTTTACTTGTCAAAATTGTGAACACTTCCTCATTTTGCGATTCACACTTTGTGCACTTCTCTTCCGAAAAATCGAATTTTATTCGGTGAGTTTTTGGTTGTGAGTTTTACACTCGGTGTACACTACATTTCCTAACAGTTACAGAAGTCCCTGGTCGCTAGTGAAGTGCAGAAGGAAAGCTTATTAAACGAAAAGTTCAATCAATTAAAAAAAAGTCATAAACGTATCCGTTTCAGAGCCATTTTCGGTACAGAAACGTATATAGAGTTTCTGCCGCACACTTCAGTGGGATAACGGATCGTGAAAATATCAAAAAATGGAATCGGTAAACGGACAAAAATCCGCATTTTATAATTTTTTCTTTCTTTTTTCGGACCCATTTTCGGATTTTTTGCTGGCTGGGTATGTATTTATATGTACCCTAACGGAAACAAGTGATATTTTTAAATCAGCTAATTGAAAAACTACTTTGAAATAAATGCAGTGAGTAAATGTTTCGAATTTTGACACTGTGTTTACCCAATAAACAATTTGTGTCTTGGAAGTATGAAAAAACATCTGTGAGGTGCAGAACGAAAGCGTATTCAACAGAAACGTACTAGAAACGTAATAGTATATGCACAAATATCAATGCACACATGTAAATGCAGGTTTATATCCGCGTTGCAGGATAGTATTTGGGGTAAGAATTTGGCGCGATATTTAAATACTTATCAGGGCTGCATACCGATTTTGAACCGAACCACGAACCGAAGCGTTTTTATTTCGAAATGCCAAAACCGAACCGAAAACCATTCCTAACAATTAAAAAAGTCTAAGTTCGGGTGGAGCCGAACATAAAATACCCGGCGCAAGTATTAAATAAATTTTCACCTTTCTGAAAAGTGCCGCTACATGGTAAAAAGAGTGGTTTTAACCCTATTTCTAACAATTTCGATAGTATATTCAGTTATACTTAATAAGATAAACTTACATAGTTAGATGCGGGCGGTGTCACGCAAACTTTCCAAAATTCCACAATAATGTTACCCTTTTTCAAGGGATTGTTGTTAGTATGAATTTTGAGTAAATTAGCGTCCTTCAATTTCGAAATATCGATTTTGAAGAATTTGTGAAATTTACCGTTATATGAAAAGTAGGAGTAATTGTAATCCGATTTCAATAACAGGCAACGTTTTGCATTTGTGTGGCAAGCACAATAATCATACCGAGTTTGGTACAAATTGACCGAACGGTCACCGAGATACCGATATGTGGTCATAAGTGGTCGGTATCACGCCCCTTTCCCAAAATTTTATTATAAGCGTATTAGTTGTTAAGGAATTATTGCAAGCGTCAATTTCGAATACATTAGCTTCTGTGCTTACTGATTTATCGAAGATTTCGTATTTCTCTAAATTACCATTATATGGGATGTGGACGCGGTTATTGTGCGTTTTTAAATTTTTTAGTAATTTGCTATGTTGTACCCAGGCCAATTCCTGTGACAAGTTTGAGAGCAATTGGTGAAGCGGTTACCAAGATATACACATGTACATAATCATAAGTAGTGTTGCCACGCCACGCCCATTTTCCAAAAATTTGTAATATTCCTATTTTGCGTCTAAAAATCATTATAGATATAAAGTTTCAGTGAAAAAGCTTCAGTATTTACTAAAATATCGCGGTTTCGTATTTCTGAAAACTACCATTATATGGGAAGTAGGCGTGGTTACCGTCCGATTTCGCCCATTTTCAATATTAACCAACCTTGGGTAAAAGGAAATCTACATACCAAATTTCGTTGAGATATCTCAATTTTTGCTCGAGTTGTCGTATACACGAACGGACGGACTGACAGACAGACATGGCTCAATTGACTTCTCTATTTATTCTGATCATTTATGTATACATTTATCTATGCCTATCTCGATTCGTTTTGGCTGTTACAAATAACCGTTATGTGAACAAAGTTATAATACCCTTGTGCACAAGTGCGTTCGGGTATAAAAAGCTTCGGTTCGGATCAAACTGAAAATCTACTAAAGCATTTTTCAAGTTTTGTAATACACAAATTTGTCTAAAAATGCAACCGGTATAGTAAAACTGCAAACGTTTTTTTGTTTGGCAACTCCGCGAGTTGTGATTTCGTCCATATAAAGAATGCTTGATTTTTTCTTATATGAAAGCATTTGCTTAACAACGCCAGCAAATAACATATAACATTTAAATTTAACAACCTACCGAAAATGAGGGTTTCAACATTAAGCCAAGATTTTGAGGGTCAATTCAAAGTTCTGATTATGCTGTTTTTGTCTACTCGACTAGGCTCACCATTTTTCCAAACCTTAAAAAGTTTATTAAAACTTTTCTAATTTCGCCTTGATCACGTTGATTTTAAATAATTTTTTGTTGAAGGTATCATTCTTCCATACAAAAAATTTTTTATATGGTCAAAAAAAACAAGTTAAAACTTCTTAGAAATTCTTATTAAAATGTTTAAAATTTAGATTCAACTTTGCGGAATATTTATAAGTTATGTATAAAGTTTAAAAGATTCACTGAACCGAACCGCACCGATCTTTGGAGTGGTATGCAGCCATTATATTTACTCTCTGACGCACAGTGGGAAAAATATATATCGCTTTGCACATACATATGTCCGCTGACAACTCAAATCTTAACTTTTTTTTAGCTTTTTTCCTGATGTTCAAAAGGTTTTTCTTTATAACATGTGACTGGGCTAAAGGTCAATTTTTATAACTTAACCTAAAAAAATTGAAGCGAGTTAAGGCTGGTTTTCACTATGTCTAAATTCAGCGGCATTTGTCGTCAAATAAGTGAAAACCCATTGTCAAATGGGAGCGGTTTGTCGATTGATTTGGATCAGGATAGGTCTTAAGTCGTGTGCATGCACTGCGAAACCGGCTATCTTTCAGTTGTTGGCCCATAATATCATCGGTAAAGGTATGGATAAAGGAGATAAAGTTGTTTCAAAATATGTCGCCAAATTTTGGCGTCAAAATATGACATAGTGAAAACCAGTCTTAAGAATTATTTATCCTTCAGGCAAATTGGCCTTCGCGATTGAGCTTCAATAAAGGGCGCAACTCCTCCTCATCAGTTTTCCAGGCCACTAGGACGTCTTTGGTACCCTGCAGGAAATGTATTTAACTATAAGCTAACTTTAAGTTGCTTATCAAGGATCCATAAGTCACTTATTATCTGTATATTTTCTTTGACGAAAGCTACTATATTTCTATTGCGATGTCCGCGAAATAGTCAAGGGTGATTACCTCTGCATTTTATGTAAATAACTTGTAACTAACTACTTTTGGACATAAAATATCAATAGGAAAAACGAAATATTTTTGTATTAATTTTTTATTTTTTTTATTTACTTTATTTGTTTTACTACATTTCATATTTGTTTACATATTCTGCTGTAGGTGGTCTAATATTCGAACTCCTTCAGAAATAACTTGAAAATGATGATATGAAATTTCGATCTTCCTTTTATTTGTCCTCAATTCGAAAAAGTATTTGTGAAGTGCAGGACTTTTAAATAGAAACGCGTTTAAAGAAAACAATCTCCGTCATTACTGCTGCATTACTTTTCAACTAATTTCAAGTTAGCTTTTTGTAGCTAGCTACAAGTTACATATATTATAAAAATCCCGTAAAAAAGGTAATTACAAGTGGGTTACTTTTATCAATTGATAATAATTTTTCTGCAGGGTAGTTGCGTATTGCTTTTATTGCCACAATTTCAGCTGAATTGTCCTTTCACATGCATATACCAGGCAATCGATAATGTCGATAATTATGTTTAAAGGGAAGTTAAATTTAACCAGACATGGCGCAAACGGCACTTAAAGCATAAACAGACGGCAGCGTTGAACCGGATCAAC
This sequence comes from Rhagoletis zephyria, assembly GCF_001687245.7. Taxonomy (NCBI): domain Eukaryota; kingdom Metazoa; phylum Arthropoda; class Insecta; order Diptera; family Tephritidae; genus Rhagoletis; species Rhagoletis zephyria. Next base: position 47,156 of record NW_016161538.1, read on the forward strand.
TCGGGAATTAACTGCAGTTGATCCGGATTAAGTCCGAGTTTATCCGGATCAACGCTGCCGTCTGTTGAAGCTTTTAGGGCCAGTTGTTCAATGTTTGGTTATCACTACCTCCCAGTTAAACATCATTATCGACGTTTTCGACGTAATGCATATAAAATGTGATCGATAAAGAAGTCGCTGTATTTAAGCGGAGCGTCAAACTCCGATTTGTGTTAACCAGACATTAAACAACCGGCCCTCAAAGTTACGACAAATTGATTGTGTGAAGGAAATCGATGGGCTGACCGCTGTGCTGACTCTCTGATAGCACTGCGTCTTGCAAATTCAAAGGCAACAAATAATCATTGACAACGTAAACCGTTAGATACTTCAGTCTTACTCTGTAAAATACATCTTTGGAACCCCTTTTGCATTGCCGTATTCTCAGTTTAATGCAAAATAAAACTTCAATCCATCTCATTGCAATGAAGCGCTGTGTGGACACAAAAAAGTGGTTGTGCAGCTTTTATATGAAAATGTTTTATTCAGTTGGGAAAAAAACTGAAATTGTAATTTCGTCGAACTTTTGTAATGGTGATTTCGTTTCTTCCATAATATGTTGCCCTTCCCCGGTGCAAGTTGTATTTGATGTACACTGAACCCTGTAAAAGGCCATGTTTTTGCCTTCTTGTCCTCATGCATTTCATACTATTGTCGCTTTAAGCCAAAATCTGATTTTCAGGGCAACCTTCTCCCCTGACAAAGCTTCACGGGGCAGAGAATGTGCCTTTTTTGCCTTACAAGAGTGTGACATTTTAGGAAACGAACACAAAATTTTTTCACCCTTTTGGCTTTAATTTAAAATCGAACATGAAAAGAGAAAGGGCAATCAAAAGGCGACATTTTTTTGTAGAAAGGAAATCACCATAAGTGTCTTGCAATGTCGCAAACAATAATGTTTTTACATAAGCTTTCGGTACAATTATGTTCAAGCATTTGTGTGTCTATAAGAGATGCCGTTATTAAATGGACTAAATCGAAGATCACCCTTTCGATTAGATTTTTGTCGATTTTTTAGTTCTGATTCGATCCGTGAATCGGTTCAAAAAAGTTGAGAATTCACATTCGACTTTTCCTCAATGGATGCATATTTAAATACGGGTTAGTTACTTCAGAAAATCTATAAAATTTTAAAGAAATTTGAATTAAAGGCTGGTGCAAAAAAATCAATGGGCCTCGACGGCTCCTTGATCTCCTTGGAAGAGCAAAGACCAAAGAATTCAATGACCTGCCTCTTTCTCCTCCGACTAAAGGGCTCCTCCGGGAAGCCTCTTGGAAACAACTCTATATAAAATTATGGTTAATACTACAACAAAATCTCCAAAAATCGGATTTCCAAACTTTATGGAAATTTTCATAAAAATTTTGCGCTCCTTAGTTACTCTTTATAGAAAAAATTTTAGCACGTATACAGTTTTGCAGCAAATCTTTTCTAAAACGGCTAATTATAGAGCTAGCGAAAACAAAAAGAAACTAAAATGTTTTACAAACAAATCTACATTTATAAGTATATACGTAAGCTCCATTGTATTATACACTTTTTAAACTAGTGGTTAATTTCGAAGCAAATCATACAATTTTTTCTCATTTGTGATAAAAAGAAACAAGCAATTTCCTTAAATGTGTTCTTATACAATATGTATTTCCATCTGTAATTGTGACTGTTTCGATACATATGTAATTGCATCTGTCTGTAAAATTCACAGTATTTAATTAACTGTTAAAAATTTCATTCTTTGAAAACGAAATAAAACAAAGAAAGTCGGAATTTTAGTGCTCTCACCCCTAGGATTTTTATATACGGAAAAAATATAACCCTATTTTTTTATTTTGAAATACAAAAATAAATAGACGTCGCTCAAAGCGCTCAAAGTTTTCCATTTATCGAAAAATATTGATTGTTAAGAATTCTATACCATTTTTACGAAAACTTGTTTTTTCCCCATATAACAAACATGTAAAACTTTAAGCGCTTTTGGCGACCTGTAAATATTTTTTGATTTCATTTTTGTTATTTTATGGCCTTATAACAATTATATTCAAATATTTTTATTGAGCTTGAGGCCGTTTTTAATGAAAAACTTATCGTGGAAAAGCAACAATAATTTGAAAAAGATGGTAGAAGTGATAGCTATTTCGGAGATCACCACATTTCTTCATCAGACTTCTTTCAGTAGGTTTCGAACCGACGAGCACACCTAAAGGTTAAACATTCTAAAAATATAATTATTAACAAAAACTAACAAAACCAAGAACCACATGATCAAGTCTGAATTGCGGCGGAATAGCTGCGCTTGATTGTGTTGGCTTAACAAACGAAAAAGTGGGAAAAAAACGAACTTAGCACAGTGCGTAGGCAACTGGCTGAGTCAGTGAGATCATCGGTTCGAATCCTCCTGAAAGAAGTCTAATGGATAAATGTGGTGATTTCCGAAATAGCTATCACTTCTACTATTTTTGCAAATTGTTGTTGCTTTTCCACAATAAGTTTTGCATTAAAAACAGCCTCAAGCTCAATAAAAATTGTTGAATATTTTTTGATTTCGAAATAAAAAGATACGGGTAAATTTTTTTGGCATAGAACAATCCTAGGGGGTGAGAGCATACAAATTCCGACTTCACTTTTTCTCATGCATTTTGGGTCCATCCAAATGTATATTTAACCCTTCGTCCGGCGCAACTGATCTGGGAGGCACATCCTGTACACTTTTTTGTATCTCGCCGTGCCGTTTTATACCGTTAACTTTGCTTACGCTCAGTAGCTGCCTCTTTAAAGAGCTCTATAGAGCAAAACCACTCAGCTTTTCTGTGACCCTCACAGAGAGAGAGAGAGAGAGAAGTTATGCAGGGTGATCTGAGAAGGTTATTGAGCTCAAACTCGTCACATGTATTAAAGCACGTATTTTAAGAAATACTAATATATTACTTTTTTTAAATATTAGTATTCATCAAAAAGTAGCTATTATTTCATGTCACTGGATTGAGTTTTAATGAAATATATGGATTTTTTCTAAACTATTTTACGTGTCATGTTTTACCTTTGGATTTTTGAACTTTATTTTAAGATTTTTATAGTAGCTACTAAATTTGTGTTGTGTATTTCTTTTTAGTATCCCTAACAACCGTGCCATTCTTTCCCAGATGTATAAACAGTATAATTGTGTCTTTATTATGTGTTTTTAAAATAGGGCCCATTAGGCACATTGCGCCTGACGAAGGGTTAATAAAACCAAATAGACCTAAGCTCGTTAAGATTTTACTATGGTGGTCTTATGAATAATTTTGTTAAAAATTTTTTGAGCCACGTATGTACAGTATCGGTCATATCTATAGCACGCCATTTCAAGGTGATATTGTGT
>NW_016161539.1:0-3197 GCF_001687245.7 Rhagoletis zephyria
GTTAAACATACAATTACTTCCATTACAACCCGGTCCTATGGATGCCAGAGGCGCGAATTCATATAAGGTGGTGTTACCGCAAAATGAATAAATAAATAATATTTTTATCAGAAAATTAATAAGATGAAATGAAATTATTGTTTGATTTCTAACCANCTTGCATTATAAACATTTTCATTTATTTGTTAAACATACAATTACTTCCATTACAACCCGGTCCTATGGATGCCAGAGGCGCGAATTCATATAAGGTGGTGTTACCGCAAAATGAATAAATAAATAATATTTTTATCAGAAAATTAATAAGATGAAATGAAATTATTGTTTGATTTCTAACCAAACCTATGTATGTAACTCAATCGCCTAATGGTTTGCCGAACCGTACGCATATGTTTACACATCCAATTTCGTGAGTAGGTACCGGGTACTCACACCTTTTTTAAGAAGTTTCACTTCTATCATGTGTACGGTGTTACACACGCATTTTTTATTTTACTTATTGTTTTCCTTTCGTTGCTTTATGTTTGTGCTTTATAATTACTGTTGTACTATAAAAGAGCTTGAAGATCTTATTGTACTAATGAACTTGTTTAATAATTGAAATGAAATGAAATACTTTTTTCCGGGAAGTGGACAAGGGACCGATCTATTCGAAAAAAATGCTATCTATGGTGCGATTTGATTGAAATTTGGAAGGTAGGTTGATTTTTGCTTAAGCTAACATATAGGATACCCTTTTTTCCAGGAGGAGGACCAGGGACCGATCTATTCGAAAAAATCGTATTTATGGTTCGATTTGCTTGAAACTTGGTACGAAGGTGACTTTTTGCCAGGGTTAACACGCAGAATACTTTTGTCCGGGCAGTGGACCAGGGACCGATCTATTTGAAACCATTTTATTTATGGTTCGATGTGCTTGAAATTTGGTACGTGGTTAGCTTTTTGCCAAGGTTAACATGCAGAATACTGTTTACCGCGAAGTAGACCAGGGACCGATCTGTTCGAAAAAAATTTNGAAATTTGGTACGTGGTTAGCTTTTTGCCAAGGTTAACATGCAGAATACTGTTTACCGCGAAGTATACCAGGGACCGATCTATTCGAAAAAAATTGTATTTATGATTCTATTTGCTACAAATTTGGTACGTAAGTAGCTTATTGCCTGTATTAACGAATAGGATACCTTTTTCCGGTAATTGAAGTTTTTTTTTAATCTTGCAATACTTGGGGTGTGCATCAAAGCACGCACAATTCTTCGCATCGCAGCTTGGCTTTGATTTCATCATTATCATAATAGCGTGAGTAGTATAAATATACGCTGTTAGCAGCGCTGCTGCATCGGTTCCAGAATCGGTATATGGTTTGCTGGTGCTCCGCCGCAAGCTTTGCTGCTCCGTCAAAAGATGTCGCCGATCGTAATCCAAGTTCAGAACCCTGATAAAAGCCGCAAGATGTCGCTGGTGACAAATCCGAGGCCAGAACCGGAACCGATCACAGGGTGTACCGCTGATGGAAATCCAAGAAATCCGATACAAGGTGGTTTATATGTCGAAAATTGGTAAAGTGTATTGGTATACATATATACATACGTATTCTCCTACATTCATTTATATGCAAACGTACATGCATACATATGTATATACATATATAGATGCTCCACCCCTAGAAAAGTGTGTTAATTATGTTCACATAGTTAATTGCTAAGTATTTAATATGTATGTGTATATGAATGGAAAGGCCTGTTGATATTGATGATGAGAACAAATAAAATTTTGTTTGAAATAAAAGAAAGTTTTATAATTACTTATTTATTTTGATAATAAGAATTTTAAACATAAATGTCCGCAATTATATGAATTATAGCTTTGCTGTTTATTATAGTTATATTTAATGTTTTTTCCTAAATACTTTATTATTTGCTTAGGAGGCTGTAAGTTTCCAAAGCCATCGAAGTAATCAATCTCATTATCGTTTTTCCAGTAAGCTACCCAATGCGTTCCTGGACCCTTTGAACTATCCAAATTTATTATTCCACATTCTCTCTTAAATGGTTTACGGGGTAAAGTGTCACACATGAATACCCCTCTAAAATTTGGAATAAATTTTGAATACTTCTTTAAGTCTACATCAGTAAGAGGTCTTCTGGGTAGCTTCATTAAGAGTTTTTTTGATATGGTTTTAAATATAATCCGAATCCCTTTTTATAAGGCTTTAAAAACATTCCTTTTCCCATTGAAATAGCTTCCATTGTATTATTATGACGTTTCGCCTCCAATAACTGCTCCTTTCCAGTTTTTATAGCATTGATTGTTTTAATAATTCCTGCTGTACCGCCAGATAGACTTCCAAGTGCTCCTAATGCTACGAATAAAGGCGCTAATGGGAGAAATCCTCCAGATTTAGGTAATGGTATTACACGTGGTGCTTTTATTATAGATTTTTTTCCTCTAAAAATATTATTTACAACCTTTCGTGAAATTTTAATTGCATCTTTTAAGTTATCACTTTTCTTTAAATTTTGTTTAGCACTTTTTAAAGCATGTTTGAAGAGATAATAACCAGTTGTTCCTCCCACTTTCTTAGTTTTACTATAAATGTTCCCCATACCGAATTTCGTTTTTGTCTTCATTATATTTGTAACTAACCAAGCATTTGTTTTCTCATTAAGATTGCTATCGTTCGGTTTAACTCTTTCCCAAGCCTTCTCAATTAATTTTTTATCAGCAATATGTCGGTTATCTAAATCTTTATTATATAAATATAATATACCATGTTCTCTACAAGCAGTGTCTAGTAGATTAATCCCTCGATCTCCTCTTACTAAAAGTTTCCGTAGTTTCGTTCCAGGTTCACAAAATTGATAACTAGGCAAATGAAGTTCAAGCTTATTAATTATATCATTTATAAAACCTTTTCCAAGGACTAACGATTTATGAATAAGCCTATTTTCATAAATAACCCTCATATAAAATAATATTATATTCAAATAAACGCTGCAGATTTTTTAATAAATCTATGGTTCTATATAATTTAATTTTAAATTTCTAAGTACCTATTCAACAGTTAATTTATATTCAAACACAATATTATTATATGATTTAGAATAAACTTCTACATCATACATCGCTTCCCTATTTGTTCTACTATAATACTTTAATTTAGTCTTAATATCTAAACCCCTTCTTTCATATTCATGTTG
>NW_016161539.1:3786-4298 GCF_001687245.7 Rhagoletis zephyria
AAACAATCTATGAAATTGAAAATGAAAAGCGTGGGGCGCATGTAATACACTTGAATTGATATGAAAAGTAATATATGTATGTATGTATGTGGGTATATGAATAACGACCGCTTAAAATCGATTTCAAAGTTCTACTTTCTCTGTAGAAATTTTAGGTCTACGTTATGTAGTTTGCCTATTGTCAATTAAATCGAATGCTTTGTATTGCATGTGCTGCACGTTTTTCATTTTCAATTTCATAGATTGTTTATAATGACTTTTGCTAAAATTTCAAAATCAAAAGTTATCAAAACAAATTCTATGGGACTGAGAAATATTATTTTCTACTTTTTAGTCCATTTATAAAAGCGTTGTAGTTATATTAAAAAGTTTTTTTTATATTATTTATTCTCTTTTAGTCCTGTCTGAATAAAATTTTGCAATAGATATTAAAATAATTCAACGATATTAATAGAAAGGTGCACACACATGCATTTACATATGTATGTACATACAAACGAGCACCAATTAAT
>NW_016161539.1:4323-11676 GCF_001687245.7 Rhagoletis zephyria
TTATATTTACTTATTTATTTTGATAATAAGAATTTTAAACATAAATGTCCGCAATTATATGAATTATAGCTTTGCTGTTTATTATAGTTATATTTAATGTTTTTTCCTAAATACTTTATTATTTGCTTAGGAGGCTATAAGTTTCCAAAGCTATCGAAGTAATCAATCTCATTATCGTTTTTCCAGTAAGCTACCCAATGCGTTCCCGCACCCTTTGAACTATCCAAATGTATTATTCCACATTCTCTCTTAAATGGTTTAGGGGGTAAAGTGTCACACATGAATACCCCTCTAAAATTTGGAATAAATTTTGAATACTTCTTTAAGTCTACATCAGTAAGAGGTCTTCTGGGTAGCTTCATGAAGAGTTTTTTTGATATGGTTTTAGATATAATCCGAATCCCTTTTTATAAGGCTTTAAAAACATTCCTTTTCCCATTGAAATAGCTTCCATTGTATTATTATGACGTTTCGCCTCCAATAACTGCTCCTTTCCAGTTTTTATAGCATTGATTGTTTTAATAATTCCTGCTGTACCGCCAGAGAGACTTCCAAGTGCTCCTAATGCTACGAATAAAGGCGCTAATGGGAGAAATCCTCCAGATTTAGGTAATGGTATTACTCGTGGTGCTTTTATTATAGATTCTTTTCCTCTAAAAATATTATTTACAACCTTTCGTGAAATTTTAATTGCATCTTTTAAGTTATCACTTTTCTTTAAATTTTGTTTAGCACTTTTTAAAGCATGTTTGAAGCGATGATAACCAGTTTATCCTCCCACTTTTAGTTTTACTATAAATGTTCCCCATACCGAATTTCGTTTTTGTCTTCATTATATTTGTAACTAAGCATTTGTTTTCTCATTAAGATTGCTATCCTTCGGTTTAACTCTTTCCCAAGCCTTCTCAATTAATTTTTTATCAGCAAGATGTCGGTTATCTAAATCTTTATTATATAAATATAATATATCATGTTCTCTACAAGCAGTGTCTAGTAGATTAATCCCTCGATCTCCTCTTACTAAAAGTTTCCGTAGTTTCGTTCCAGGATTAGGATACTTGTTTTTCTCGCTTATATTCATTGAAAGACAAATTTATTAAATTCAAAAGAGTCACCGAATGTCTAACAAATTCAAAAATAATACGAAATCTTTTAATCTTTCACATATGAATGGAAAGGTCTGCTGATGTTGATGATGAGAACAAAAAAAAATTAATTTGAAATAAAATAAAGTTTTATAATTACTTATTTATTTTTATTTATTATTAGATATTTAATTAAGAAATAAATTTTCTTAATATTATTACATTTTTTCAGCACATATAGAATTTTCATGATATTTACAAGGATTTATATTTATATTTTTAATATATAAATTCTTTAAATTTGGAAAATTTGTATCGTATCCGAAATAAACGTTGAATCCATCTGATTTTCTCCAATCCCTTAGCATAGAATATATAATTTTTTCTTTTCATTAATGAATGGATATATTCAATAACAGTCCATTAAAGTCGAATCACCATCTTCCCATTTTAATCCATGATGATTATGATATAACCAGTTATTAGTTGTTTTATCCCGTATCGTCAACTTGGATTCTTCAAAAGGAGGTTGAATAAGAAACGTTGTTATATATGAATCATATGTTGATATGCTGACTTCTTTAGCAATAAATAGTCTTATGAGTTTCTATAAAGGTTTATAATATTTTTTTAGAATCTAATGAAATCCTATTTAAATAATTGCAAACATAAGTATATATTAGAGCCACCAATTTTATTAACTAATCGATTACACTCCGCTGAATAATGAAAACCAAATATCAAATTAATCTTTTTATATACTACATTTACATTCTTTTTATATGTCATATTTATATAATAAATCCATCTCATTCTATTAAAAGTTAAGAAATTTCCATATTCATATCATGTTTATAACTTTTAATATCAATTAATGTGACATCTGAGCGTAGTGTAGTATCATCTCCAGTAACAATTTCAATTTCACCGTTACTTAAAATTTTCTCGAATGCAACCTGACGATACTTAAAACAAGAAATATTCAGTTTGCGTTGAAGGAAATCACTATCATATATACAACGAATTCTTAGCATAATATTATCCTCATATCTCAATTATTCCTAAAAAATCTTTTTCTCTTTTTATATTAGATTTTGTCTAAATGCTTCTATGGCTTCCTGTGTTGTGAATAACTTTTTCGGATTAGATGTAGGTGCTTCTGATGTTGTTTCAGGGATAGATGTTTTATTTACGTCCTCTTTTAATCCATTTTGATCACTTTGAGTCCATTTCATTAGTTTAAAGTTCAGTTTTATGTTTATAGTATCATTATTAGGTAGTTTTAGAGAAAACTCTGTATTTTCAAATTCATTTTGACTCAAATCAATAAAAAACCTCATTATATTTATTTTTTTATTTTAATTGTTTATTAATAAATTTGGGTTTTCCCGTACCACACGGGGTTTTAATTTAAAATATTGATGTCCATAATATACTATAAGATATTTTTTTTCCTGTCCAATAATATTCTACTTCAGGAAGAGGATTTGTAGGTATCTCGTCACAAAACACCTGTAGGTCACGCGATTCCACACCTTCAGTAGATATTCCATTCCATAGGTTCTCCATTTATATAAAATGCAGTCTATAAACGTATGTATATAAAAAATAGAATATCAGGTATATTCTGAAACTCACAATTTGGTATTGGTATAGAGATATAACAACGCTGATATTTCTGTTATATTTTTTATATAAAATATTAAACCTTTTCATCAGAAATAACGATCAATATTTAGCAAATCATATCGATTTCAAATCGTTCGATTTACAGAACATGCCTGTATACGTATATATGTATATATATTTTAAAATTAGAAAACATTTTTTGTATTATTATTAGATCTTTTTGATAAAAGCTTCGTCCTTTGTTTAATTTATATAACTATGTTTATATAATTTACTTAAAACCTTTCACAAAAATGGAGGTTATTCACAGCGAATTTCTTTGATAAATGAGAATTCATCTCTATAAAGAGATAAGTTTATATACTACATTTTCATTTCTCTAATAAGCATAAGAATTCAAAAATTGGCTGGCTTTCAAAACGTCAATCACATTTAATAAATCAATGACAATTTAAAAAGAATTTAAAAATAGTCAAACAAAAAATTCTATGCTATACATATATATTTAATTTCTCTGATAAGCCCCAAGTTGTGGTGTGATTTTTTAAAACATTAATATATTAGCCTATTCATCTATTTATTAATATAAGAATAACCTTGATCTTGATTTCATCATAATTGTTTATCTAATAAGTATATTAATGCCAAGTGGACGATAACGAACCCACATAAATATATAAAAAAATGCTTAAAAATGCTTGACTTACTGAAAAAAGTTGTTAAGTCCACTTTTTATGAAAACTCATATTTTGATATAGGTGAAAATCTATAATTTCTATGAGTTAATAAAGTTATTAGTTATATGAAAACTGATGAACTTATATGAAAATTATAATGAAATTATATCGGTTCATTAATTTAATACTTATATGAAAATCTATAATTTCTATGAGTTAATAAAGTTATTAGTTATATGAAAACTGATGAACTTATATGAAAATTATAATGAAATTATATCGGTTCATTAATTTAATACTTATATGAAAATCTATAATTTCTATGAGTTAATAAAGTTATTAGTTATATGAAAACTGATGAACTTATATGAAAATTATAATGAAATTATATCGGTTCATTAATTTAATACTTATATGAAAATCTATAATTTCTATGAGTTAATAAAGTTATTAGTTATATGAAAACTGATGAACTTATATGAGTTCATCAATTTAATACTTATATGAAAATATATGGTTTTTATGAATTAATAAAGTTATTTCTTGTATGAAAAGTTATAGCTTGTATGAGTTAATAAGAAAATTACTTGTATGAAAACGAATGAACTCATATGAGTTCCTAAATTTAATACTTGTATGAAAAATTATAACTTGTATGAGGTAATAAATTTTATACTAATATGAAAACTCACAACTTCTATGAGTTAAAAAGGCTATTAGTTGTATGAAAAAATTGTATCAGAACCGAAAATATACATATGAAAAAAAATATATATGAAATTGTTAAATATAAAATTTCATCAAAATAATGCATGCAAGAAACATTAGATATTTACTTGACTTTTTTTGTACATTGAGAATATCTATGAAAATTTAGAACTTATGTGAATTAATAAACAATTATTTATTTAATACTTGTATGAAAAATTATTACTTGTATGAGTTAATAAGACTATTATATGAAAATCTGGAACTTATGTGAGTTAATAAAATTAGTACTTGTATGAAAATTAATGAAAATTGTATAAGTTGATAAATTTAATACAAACTGTATTTTAAATGAGGTTTTGTATAATTATTAGTTGTATGAAAAATTGTATCAGAGTCGAAAATGTATGGGAAAAAAATGAAATTTTTAGATATGAGAATTCACCAAAATAGTGCATGTAAGAAACATTAGATATTTACTCGGCTTTTATATCATTTATATTGAAAGTGATCACTTATAAAATAATAAACTATGTATACTATTCTATTAATCAGCTAACTGCTTAACAAGGCTGTTCTAGTTATTAAACAGCTAACTGCTAAACAGGGCTGTTCTCTTAACCAGATAACGGTTAAACTAAATACTACAATCAAACACAATATGAAAAGTGATGAAATTAAAGGATTTCTAGAAAGGGATTTTAAATATATATTAGATCATCATAGAAACATTATACAAAATGGATGTATATTAACGGAACAGATGGAAAATGGGTCTTGGATAAAATCTATATATGGAAAATATTTTACGATCTGTCCTTGGAGTAGTAATGATACTGAATCAGGACCTGATACATGCAATTGTTTTTTCATAGAAAGACAACATCAAAATGTTGTAAACTTAATAAATTTATATAATATCTATTATAATGAACAAGGAAAATATTGATTTAAAAAATCTCATATGTGAGATTAATATATTCAATAAAAAAATGTCCAAATAAAACAATAAAACACATTTGTATGTATATACTATCATTATAAAATTAAACTTATTTGATATTTATTAATTGAAAATGTTAGCAGCAGAATTGGGAAAATTATTAAATATATATATATATATATATAGTTGTATATTGAAAAAGAACACGTTAAGCTTATCAATTTGGGAAAATTATAAACTATATATAGTTGTTGTATTGAAAAAGAGCATGTTAAACTTTTCGTAGCCATAGAAGTTGGGAAAAATATTATATATATATAGTTGTATATTGAAAAAGAACACGTTAAGCTTATCAATTTGGGAAAATTATAAACTATATATAGTTGTTGTATTGAAAAAGAGCATGTTAAACTTTTCGTAGCCATAATCAACAACAAAAATTTTCTATTATAACATACTATACAGTGGAGCATATATGTACCTATATACATATATAGGCAAATTCTTATCGACGGGTGGAGCATATTTGTATGTTTAAATGAGCATTCTTATATACGGGCGGAGCACACTTTATGCCGATTCGAACATTCTTATCGACGGGTGGAGCAAACATATTTAAATGTTTATATGAGCATTCTGAATAATAGAAAATTTTTGTTGTTGATTATGGCTACGAAAAGTTTAACATGCTCTTTTTCAATACAACAACTATATATAGTTTATAATTTTCCCAAATTGATAAGATTAACGTGTTCCATTTCAATATACAACTATATATATTTAATAACTTTCCCAATTTCTAAGGCTACGAAAAGTTTAACATGCTCTTTTTCAATACAACAACTATATATTCTATATATTAATACGCTAACATAAATTTTGTCTCCGTTCGTTTGGCGATTCTACCGAATCGATTTCAAAACCAAGAACACCGTTGGAAAGGCATTTTTCCGTGTATGAGCAGAGTTTTTATGGTTTCACAATTGGTTGAAAATTACGGCCAAAACCGTCGTTTAAACATTTTCGAATTGTGTATAGATGTTGCTGCAACATGTTCAATTTGACATGTTTCGCGTGTTGTTTCACTACACATTTGAAATTAAGCTTTNTGCAACATGTTCAATTTGACATGTTTCGCCTGTTGTTTCACTACACATTTGAAATTAAGCTTTGAAATAATGATAAATATGATGATGAAGAAATAAATGATAACGATGAAGTCAAAAAAAAAAGAAGGCAGAAGTGAAGATAAAGACGAAAGTTGAGACAATAACAGATACATAAGAATTAGGGTAACTAAAAGGGTAAGAACATTTCTTGAATTTATGAAGTGAAACTTCTTTAGCGGGGAATAATAATAATAATAATAGATTGGCGCTTACACATATGTTAGTGTTTGGCCGAGCTTCTCCTCCGACTTGTGGCGTGCGCCTTGATGTTGTCACACAAAGCGGAAGGACCTACAGTTTTACGCCGACTCCGAANAATCGATATTGTTATCGATACTGTTATTGATTAAATAACTGCTATTGTAATCGATATAATAATCAATATAATAATCGATATTGTTATCGATACAATAATGGATATTGTTATCGGTATAATAATCGATTAAATAATTGATTTTTTTATCGATTTAGTCATTTATATTGATAACGATATGTACAATAATCGATACTGATGATTGTTGTATTTATCGAGAAATTAATCGATTTTACAATCGTTGTTTTTTTTATATGTTTTTGGATATTGTTATTGGTATTTTTATGGACACAGTAATCGGAACATGGAATGTGACAAAGACCAAGGTAAAGTTACCGATTTCAAAACCAAAAACGCCGTTGGAGAGGTCATTTTTTGTAGATGAGGAGAGTTTTTATAGTTTCGAACTTGGTTGAAAATCGTCGTTTAAAAATTTCCATATTTATGTATGGTTGTTTTTGCAACCTGTTCAATTTAAGCCGTTTCGCACTTTGTTTTACTTCGTATTTGAAATTAAACTTTGAAATAAAGATAAATATGAAGATGAAGAAACAAGTGAAAACGATGAAGACAAAAAAAGGCAAAAGTGAAGATAAAGACGAAAATTGAGATAAAGGCGAAAATGGAAGCAATGAGAAATACATAAGAATTAGGTTAAAAGATAGGAATCGAAATAAAATCAGCCATAAAGGTTACTGAAATTTATCGAATCATCCAAGTTTATAATTATCGAAATTTATCCATGCTTATTAAGTTATCGCAACGTATCGAATTATTCAAACTGATCAATGTTTACTGAGTTGTCGAAATTTATAGACACAGAAACTTA
>NW_016161539.1:12039-13838 GCF_001687245.7 Rhagoletis zephyria
AAAAAGAGAAAAACTATGAACTAGTTTCATTATATGAAAAATTTGTACTTTGAATCTTTGACTATTTTATCCTTTCGAGTTTCTAACTCATAAAACTTTAATCTGTATAGTTGTAGTAACATTGAACCACAAGATGCATTTTGAAGTTTTCTGGCAGCATTTTCATTCGATTTTCGCGAAGAAAAGCCTTGAATGTACTAAATGTGCGCTCGCCGTAAGGTGATACAAGTGGAGCCCAATTTTAATATGGAACGTTTGAAACGTTCATATTATCAGGAATAAGGGCGTTTTCCTAGCCCTTTACAATTTTATCCACACCCCTTATTGTCTCTAAGCCTACGTTAGCTGAGAAAACGGCTTTGAATTTTTCCAACACCAGTTTGGCAAGAGGTCCCTGCGCTTCTATAAGCCGCATGGGCATGTGTATATTTTTTTGTCTTAAAAAAAAAATTGTAAATGCTTTAATCAAAATAAGGCAAATATCTTAAAAAAGGCAAATATCTTAAAAAAGGCAAAAAAAGGCAACATCAAATGTGTATATATGGAATCAGGGAAAGCTAAATCGTGGACATTCTTAATCGAATATACTCTATCTCTTTAGCAGAAAAAAAGGCAGTTTCCATAAAATCCGTTCCCTGTATACAACTATCATATAGGGGAAATTGTCACCTTTGGTGGTCTTTTTTTGACATAACTCGAGAAGCACTATTCCGATTTTGCTCAAACAAATTTAGAAAAATTAAAAATTACAATTCCTTTAATCTGTTCATATAACGTTTTTCTATATAATCAACAGTTTTGACGGTAAAAATAAATGTATGAATTGTAATTTTTAATTTTTTTAAATTTGTTTCGAATTTTCATATTAGTATAAAATTTATTACCTCATACAAGTTATAATTTTTCATACAAGTATTAAATTTAGGAACTCATATGAGTTCATTCGTTTTCATACAAATAATTATCTTATTAACTCATACAAGCTATAATTTTTCATATAAGAAATAACTTTATTAATTCATAAAAACTATATATTTTCATATAAGTATTAAATTGATGAACTCATGTAAGTTCATCAGTTTTCATACAAGTAATATCTATATTAACTCATGAAAGTTATAATATTTGATGTAAGTAATTGCTTTATTAATTCATGTAAGTTAGTTTCATTAGTTTTCATATGCCTAATTGTTTCTTAATTAAGTTTCAAATTTTCATAGATTTTATCAATGTACAAAAAAAAGTCGAGTAAATATGTAAAGTTTCTTGCATGCATTATTTTGATGAAATTTCATATTTTTGCCATACATTTTCGACTCCGTTACAATTTTTTCATATAAGCAATAACCTTTTTAACTCATAGAAGTTATGAGTTTTCAATAATTTTTCATATAAGTAATAACTTCATTAGCTCATNATGTAAGTAATTGCTTTATTAATTCATGTAAGTTAGTTTCATTAGTTTTCATATGCCTAATTGTTTCTTAATTAAGTTTCAAATTTTCATAGATTTTATCAATGTACAAAAAAAAGTCGAGTAAATATGTAAAGTTTCTTGCATGCATTATTTTGATGAAATTTCATATTTTTCCCATACATTTTCGACTCTGTTACAATTTTTTCATATAAGCAATAACCTTTTTAACTCATAGAAGTTATGAGTTTTCAATAATTTTTCATATAAGTAATAACTTCATTAGCTCATAGAAATTATAGATTTTCATATAAGTATTAAATTAATGAACCCATATAATTTCATTATAATTTTCATATATTCATCAGTTTTCATATAAGTAATT
>NW_016161539.1:13870-36253 GCF_001687245.7 Rhagoletis zephyria
ATATAAGCAATAACCTTTTTAACTCATAGAAGTTATGAGTTTTCAATAATTTTTCATATAAGTAATAACTTCATTAGCTCATAGAAATTATAGATCTTCATATAAGTATTAAATTAATGAACCCATATAATTTCATAATAATTTTCATATATGTTCATCAGTTTTCATATAACTAATAACTTTATTAACTCATAGAAATTATAGATTTTCACCTATATCAAAATGTAAGTTAGTTTCATTAGTTTTCACATGCCTAGTTGTTTCTTAATTAAGTTTCAAATGTTCATAGATTTTATCAATGTACAAAAAAATAAATTCGAGTAAAGAAACTTTACATTCTTGCATGCATTATTTTGATGAAATTTCATATTTTTCCCATACATTTTCGACTCTAGTTACAATTTTTTCATATAAGCAATAACCTTTTTAACTCATAGAAGTTATGAGTTTTCAATAATTTTTCATATAAGTAATAACTTCATTAGCTCATAGAAATTATAGATCTTCATATAAGTATTAAATTAATGAACCCATATAATTTCATAATAATTTTCATATATGTTCATCAGTTTTCATATAACTAATAACTTTATCAACTCATAGAAATTATAGATTTTCACCTATATCAAAATATGAGTTTTCATAAAAAGTGGACTTAACAACTTTTTTCAGTAATCAAGCTTTTTAAGCATTTTATTAGACAAACAATTATGATGAAATCAAGATCAAGGTTATTCTTATAAATAGATGAATAGGCTAATATATTAATGATTTAAAAAATCACACCACAACTTGGGGCTTATCAGAGAAATTAAATATATATATATATAGCATAGAATTTTTTGTTTGACTATTTTTAAATTATTTTTAATATGTCATTGATTTATTAAATGTGATTGACGTTTTGAAAGCCAGCCAATTTTTGAATTCTTATGCTTATTAGAGAAATGAAAATGTAGTATATAAACTTATCTCTTTATTGAGATGAATTCTCATTTATCAAATAAATTTGCTGTGAATAAGGTCCATTTTTGTGAAAGGTATTAAGTAAATTATATAAACATATATAAATTAAACAAAGGACGAAGCTTTTACTAAAAAGATCTAATAATAATAGAAAAAATGTTTTCTAATTTTAAAATATATATACATATATACATATACAGGCATGTTCTGTAAATCGAACGATTTGAAATCGATATGATTTGCTAAATATTGATCGTTATTTCTGATGAAAAGGTTTAATATTTTATATAAAAAATATAACAGAAATATCAGCGATGTTATATCTCTATACCAATACCAAATTGTGAGTTTTATGATTAAAAATCCATAAAAATATTTCTAAAATCGTATCGATTTCAAATCAAACGAATTTCAGAATATACCTGATATTCTATTTTTTATATACATACGTTTATAGACTGCATTTTATATAAATGGAGAACCTATGGAATGGAATATCTACTGAAGGTGTGGAATCGCGTGACCTACAGGTATTTTGTGACGAGATACCTACAAATCCTCTTCCTGAAGTAGAATATTATTGGACAGGAAAAAAATATCTTATAGTATATTATGGACATCAATATTTTAAATTAAAACCCCGTGTGGTACGGGTAAACCCAAATTAACAATTAAAATAAAAAAAAAATATATAATGAAATTTTTTATTGATTTGAGTCAAAATGAATTGGAAAATACAGAGTTTCCTCTAAAACTACCTAATAATGATACTATAAACATAAAACTGAACTTTAAACTAATGAAATGGACTCAAAGTGATCAAAATGGATTAAAAGAGGACGTAAATAAAACATCTATCCCTGAAACAACATCAGAAGCACCTACATCTAATCCGAAAAAGTTATTCACAACACAGGAAGCCATAGAAGCATTTAGACAAGATCTAATATAAAAAGAGAAAACAATTTTTTAGGAATAATTGAGATATGAGGATAATTATGCTAAGAATTCGTTGTATATATGATAGTGATTTCCTTCAACGCAAACTGAATATTTCTTGTTTTAAGTATCGTCAGGTTGCATTCGAGAAAATTTTAAGTAACGGTGAAATTGAAATTGTTACTGGAGATGATACTACACTACGCTCAGATGTCACATTAATTGATATTAAAAGTTATAAACATGATATGAATATGGAAATTTCTTAACTTTTAATAGAATGAGATGGATTTATTATATAAATATGACATATAAAAAGAATGTAAATGTAGTATATAAAAAGATTAATTTGATATTTGGTTTTCATTATTCAGCGGAGTGTAATCGATTAGTTAATAAAATTGGTGGCTCTAATATATACTTATGTTTGCAATTATTTAAATATGATTTCATTAGATTCTAAAAAAATATTATAAACCTTTATAGAAACTCATAAGACTATTTTTTAAACGAATTTAAAAAAAAAGTTTAAGCTATATAATGTCAGAGGAATATACGTTGGTTATAGATGTTCAGGGATTCTATTTTAATAGGAAATTTATTGCTAAAGAAGTCAGCATATCAACATATGATTCATATATAACAACGTTTCTTATTCAACCTCCTTTTGAAGAATCCAAGTTGACGATACGGGATAAAACAACTAATAACTGGTTATATCATAATCATCATGGATTAAAATGGGAAGATGGTGATTCGACTTTAATGGCTGTTATTGAATATATCCATTCATTAATGAAAAGAAAAAATTATATATTCTATGCTAAGGGATTGGAGAAAATCAGATGGATTCAACGTTTATTCGGATACGATATTATTTTATATAATTTAGATGATTTAAATTGTCCAAATTTAAAGAATTTATATATTAAAAATATAAATATAAATACTTGTAAATATCATGAAAATTCTATGATATGTGCTGAAAAAAATGTAATAATATTAAGAAAATTTATTTCTTCATTAAATATCTAATAATAAATAAAAATAAATAAGTAATTATAAAACTTTATTTTATTTCAAATTAAATTTTTTTTGTTCTCATCATCAACATCAGCAGACCTTTCCATTCATATGTGAAAGATGAAAAGATTTCGTATTATTTTTGAATTTGTTAGACATTCGGTGACTCTTTTGAATTTAATAAATTTGTCTTTCAATGAATATAAACGCGAAAAACAAGTATCCTAATCTTTTTTTGAAACGATGTATTATTAATATCTCCTGCTTTCTATAACAAAATATGAGTTTTCATAAGAAGTATGCTTAACAACTTTTCTCACTAAGTCAGCAATATATGAATGAATGAATAATGCTAGATGAATAAAACATTTAAATATACACATACTTTTATGAGCATTTTTTTTTGTATATGTTTATGTGGGATTCGTTATCGTCCACTTGGCGTTACTATACTTATTAGGCAAACAATGATGATGAAATCAAGATCAAGGCTATTTATAATATTAGCATTTGATTTGACTCATATAATAAAATTTAAATAGGATAATAAAAAATAAATATATTCTTTGACAGCAACATTGAGTTTAAGATTATTTCCACATTTTAATTGAATCATATTATGAAGTATAAAATAGATTACTAAAATATATGTATATTTAAATATGTTCTTTATCAACAGTTTACCTCAATGCTTTTTATATAGTTATGAAATATGTATAAATAAGCTAATACTGTACATTAGAAATTATTACTTTGTTTAAAGATACTTATAAAACACATCATGCCTGGAATCAATCGAATCCTCAATAGCGAGCATCATGGAGAGTACAACTTCGATTTCGAATTGGAGATGTTGTGCTTTGAAGACATGAAAAACCCTTATATATGTATTGAAGATGAAGATGAGGGTCCCCGGTTACAGGTTTTGGGCATCCCAGTCAGAGTAGCCCATGCTTTTTTTTTTAACAAAAAATGGGATGAAGAGGATGACAATGGAAAATTCCTAACCGTTTGTGGCGGTGAAATTGAGGAGTACATAATGGAGCAACATCAAAAGCAACATGAATATGAAAGAAGGGGTTTGGATATTAAGACTAAATTAAAGTATTATAGTAGAACAAATAGGGAAGCGATGTATGATGTAGAAGTTTATTCTAAATCATATAACAATATTGTATTTGAATATAAATTAACTGTTGAATTGGTATTTAGAAATTTAAAATTTAATTATATAGAACTATAGATTTATTAAAAAAACTTCAGCGTTTATTTGAATATAATATTATTTTATATGAGAGTTATTTATGAAAATAGGCTTATTCTTAAATCGTTAGTCGTTGGAAAAGGTTTTATAAATAATATAATTAATAAGCTTCCTATTGAACTTCATTTGCCTAGTTATCAATTTTGTGAACCTGGAACGAAACTACGGAAACTTTTAGTAAGAGGAGATCGAGGGATTAATCTACTAGACACTGCTTGTAGAGAACATGATATATCATATTTATATAATAAAGATTTAGATAACCGACATATTGCTGATAAAAAATTAATTGAGAAGGCTTGGGAAAGAGTTAAACCGAAGGATAGCAATCTTAATGAGAAAACAAATGCTTGGTTAGTTACAAATATAATGAAGACAAAAACGAAATTCGGTATGGGGAACATTTATAGTAAAACTAAGAAAGTGGGAGGAAAAACTGGTTATCATCTCTTCAAACATGCTTTAAAAAGTGCTAAACAAAATTTAAAGAAAAGTGATAACTTAAAAGATGCAATAAACATTTCACGAAAGGTTGTAAATAATATTTTTAGAGGAAAAAAAATATATAATAAAAACACCAGGTGTAATATCATTACCTAAATCTGGGGGATTTCTCCCGCTAGCGCCTTTATTCGTAGCATTAGGAGCACTTGGAAGTCTATCTGGCGGTACAGCAGGAATTATTAAAACAATCAATGCTATAAAAACTGGAAAGGAGCAGTTATTGGAGGCGAAACGTCATAATAATATAATGGAAGCTATTTCAATGGGAAAAGACATATTCTTAAAGCCTTATAAAAAGGGACTCGGATTATATTTAAAACCATATCAAAAAGACTCTTCATGAAGCTACCCTGAAGACCTCTTACTGATGTAGACTTAAAGAAGTATTCAAAATTTATTCCAAATTTTAGAGGGGTATTCATGTGTGACACTTTACCCCGTAAACCATTTAAGAGAGAATGTGGAATAATAAATTTGGATAGTTCAAAGGGTCCGGGAACGCATTGGGTAGCTTACTGGAAAAACGATAATGAGATTGATTACTTCGATAGCTTTGGAAACTTACAGCCTCCTAAGCAAATAATAAAGTATTTAGGAAAAAACATTAAATATAACTATAATAAACAGCAAAGCTATAATTCATAAAATTGCGGACATTTATGTTTAAAATTCTTATTATCATAATAAATAAGTAATTATAAAACTTTCTTTTATTTCAAATTAAATTTTATTTGTTCTCATCATCAACAAAAACAGGCCTTTCCATTCATATGCACACACATATTAAATACTTAGCAATTAACTATGTGAACATTATTAACACACTTTTCTAGGGGTGGAGCATCAATATATGTATATACATATGAATGTATGTACGTTTGCATATAGATGTATGTATGAGAATACGTATGTATATATGTTTACCAATACACTTTACCAATTTTCGACATATAATTTTCCATCAGCGGTACACCCTGTGATCGGTTCCGGTTCTGGCCTCGGATTTATCACCAGCGACATCTTGCGGCTTTTATCTGGGTTCTGAACTTGGATTACCATCGGCGACATCTTTTGGCGTAGCAGCAAAGCTTGCGGCGGAGCACCAGCAAACCATACACCGATTCTGGAACCGGTGCAGCAGTAACCATATACCGATACTGGAACCGGTGCAGCAGCGCTGCTAATCGGTATATTTATACTACTAGCGTGTACATTATTGTTGTAATATATAACGAGTAGATTTCGAGATTTCGTTGAAATCTCCTTTGGTTATTGGGTCATAATCGTCGTCTGCTTTAATGTAATTATATATATGGGCATATACGATTTTTTGCATACCCTGATTTAAGTACATACAGATATTTAAAACGTGACCCAAGATGCCAGTCCGATCGAAGTGAATCTAATTTCCTCTAGAGAATCATACGCTATAAAGGAGCGATCTTTACTTTTACAAAAGTTCTTAAACTTCCATTGACTTATGCAGATATAATTTAAACTAAATAAACGACAAGACGCATTCACACATTTGCATACAAATATTGATGATCAAAGTACATCTAAATTTCCAAGGTCACATTGACCATTCAGAATCTTTGCATGTAATCGCGGGAATATCCCAACGACATATTGCGTACATGCATCCATGTGATCTTAAAATAGAAAGTGCCTACGTATCCTAAATTTTTCGTTGTGTAATATATTCTATTGTTTTCTATTCTTATTGTATTCTGGGTGGATAGCCACACGCTTATGAGTGCCTGAGTGACAAAACAAAATATAGAAGTCAAAATAAATATACTTATATAAAACACAATAGAGTGTATTTACAGATATTCCTAATAATTACTTGGACCATAATGGGCTTAGTAATCGTGTAATTTTAGCAGCGAAAAATGCCGATGTTGACGAACGTAACTGTCAAAAACAAAATTTGTTGCCAGTAGTGGCGTAATTATATTATCTGAGGCCCGTGGCAAATTCTTTGGATGGGGCCCTCCTGGTAAATATCGTCACGTTGCAATTTAATTTTAATAAATCACTTAAGTAGTTACCCAACACTATTAACAATAATGTGTGCATTTTAGTTAAATATCTAATAAATTTTATTTTCAATAACATGTGTTTATACATACAAATTTATAATGAAACAACAATTTAAATTTGATAAGCTATTTATTAATAAAATTTCTTCGAGATTTCTGTACCGCAAAAGAATCTATAACATCATCAAAGTTTAAAGATAGAGCCATAGAATTTTCAATAGACAGAATAGCCAAGTTACGTAGCTTGTCTTGTCTCATAGGGCCAATTTCACAGTGCGTAGTTAACTCAGACTCGACAGTTAACTAGAGATTTTCAGTACAAAATTCTGTAGTTAACTCCCGATTCTGAGTTAACTACGCATTGTGAAATTGGCCCATAGAGTTTCTCAAATGAGACATTCTTTTTCATATCGGAACCCAATTTGGTGTCAAAATTTCGATTGGCTTCAATTTTTTTTCATAGGCTCTATACATGAAAAAAGCTAGCACGTGTTCGAGGAATTTTTTTTTTTCTTTTTTTCTTCTGCGATATGATCTGTCAAAGTTTGCATTTTTTCGTGATTCTGAGTAATCATGTATAACTTCAAATCGTTATATCTCGGGTTCTGCGCATCGTAGAGACTTAACCTTAACGTCGTTTTAAAGCTAAAGAAACGAGCAGATAATCAAAGCATATTCTAGAAATGGGCGTGGCTATATCAAAACCAAAGTTTAAAAATTTAGACTTTATTGTGGTTTTCGCCCGAATAGCTATGTGGATTGAAAAAGTTGTGGAACAAATATTGTTAACGAAGTGACATTCTTCCGAGATCCGCAATAAAATCTGCATTTTGCTTACTTTAGTCCTGCAATTGCCACGCCCATTTCTAGGGGTTTATCGCCTTAAAGAAAAATTTTGCCGACAAATATTATAAAATTTTACTTTTTGCAAAAACCCGATGTTTAACACCTTACTAAATATACCTCAACAAAAGTTTTCGAAAACAAATTACAAAAATATGTTGATTCTCACAAAACGAACCATCTCGTCATAGAGAAATATATTTTAAAAATAGTTTTTTTATAGAGAATTAAGCAAGGATTACGATGATATAATTTTAAACCCCTAATTTACTGGTCTTCACTATGCCAATCAACTTAAAAAAGTACAACTGTTGATAGCTTTTAGGTAGTACATGATTAGTCGGAATCACGAAAAAATGCCAACTTCGACAGATAATAGCTCCAAAGAAAAAAAATTAAAAAAAATTTCCTCGAACACGTGTTAGCTTATTTCATGCAAAAAAAATTGAAGCGAATCGGAGACATGCCATAACTTTTTTTACGAAGTCCGTCCGACTTAAAAAAGAATGGCTCAAATAGGTTTGTATTGATTTTAGCTTCGAAAATGATCGTTTAGCTGTAGGCACAGGAATTGGAACAAATAACATTAATGCAGTACATTCTTCAGGAAAGCAGGACGACATAAAATAAAGCATGTATCTGAATATGGCGATTTCCAACGGTCGCGAACAGTACGTTCGTGCGCTTTTGAAGTTCAAAAAACAAGAAAAACATAAATATTTAATAACTTTTTTTAATGTTTCGATAGCATTTTGCTAGGTATATCTTTTGTGCAAAAGGGATAATCTTTCGATTTTTATTTGTCAATATGTTAGCAACAAACATGCGATCGCGAACGTACGAATAATAATGGAAGTCGCTTTTGGCTGCAAATTGAAAAAATGCAAGAAACTACGAAATGGAAAAGAAAATTCTAAAGGGATTAATTTTATATTAAAGTGGAATAAAGTTAGTTCCTCCTAACTAATTGCGCGTTGAAATATCCTAACAGTTTTGTATTTATAAGCTTAAGTACCGGTCGCAGACGTACGGATCGCGATCGTACGCTTTTCTGTAATTTTTTATACCTTTCGTGAACATGAAATGGTATTATAATTTTAGTTCAATATTTTTAAGTACTAGAAGAAGATATAGACCCACATAAATGTTTGCTAAAATTATCAGAGCGACGAGCTGAGTCGATTTAGCCAAGTCAATCTGCCCCTCTGTTAGTCCCTCAGTTTTCGAGATATCCGACTGAAATTCGGTAAACGAGTGTATTTTTATAATGTATTAATCATTTATCGGAACCGTCAAAATCGGTCCACTATACCTTATAGCTGCCATGCAACTGATTGTTCATTTTAGTTATCGGTCCTGGTTGACCATTCTGTGGAAATGCTATATGGTCTTAAGTTGTGTCTCACTTACAGCCGCACTGTTAACTAATGTTTCCTCTCAGAGTTAACAACTATGAAATACAAAATTTAAGTATGGCCCTATTTGAGGCCCTTTATTTTTGTGGCATCATCCATTTTTTTCGTCCAGTTTGAAAAAATATAAAAATAAGTATTTATATCATTTTGCGTGCACTGGCTCAACGGACGCAAGGGCTGAGTGAGCAGACCTCTGCGTGTTATTTGAGAGATCCGAGTTCGAGTGCTAAGGCAGGAACATTTTTCCCCCTTTTTTTATTTATTATTTTCTTGTTCAATTTTTATAAACTGTCCTTATTGAATTTTTTTGCTTTTTTGATCAAAATTTCTTTTGATTTATAGATTTTGTGGCTTTAAAAAGGAAACAATTTTTTTTAATTAAACTAAATTTTTAGAAACTGTTTGCTGAAAGACATACAAGACCAATAACAGGCCAATTCTGGCATCTGTCTTTCAAATCACCTCAGTCTTTCGAGAGACAACTATCTTGAAAGCTCTTTTCTGTATTTCAAATGATTAATGTAAGCAATAAAACTTAAAAAAAAATTGTATTAAAAAAATTTGTTGCGGTGGATTGAACTCGGATCTCTTGAATGACACGAAAGGGCTCTGCTCACTGGGCCATTGCCATTGTTACAGCAACGTTATCGAAATTGAAATTTATTGGAAACAAACAAAAAATTTCAAAATCATTCGTTAAAAAGTTAAGTAAAGGTTTTTATCTATTTTTGGGTTCCGATCGGTTCGTATTTATGTTTTTTAAATTTTAATATTTTAATAGGCTTGTCCGATCTTGCATCCTTTAGTGCAAATAAAGCAAAGTTATTCCACTATTGTTGTCCAACGTTTCGCTAAACTCATTAGCATCTTCAGGGGTTGGTTGTTTATTTTCACTGTATCAACAATAAGTACAAAAATTACAAATATGCATTAACGTTTGACAAAAATTACATAAGGAACATACATGTATGACGTGCATATGAACATAAAAGTGGCAAATGAATTATACTATTTTACTACTTACAGAAATTTCTGTTGTAACATTTTTAATTAAACTTAATTTTACTTCGGTACCCTCTATTGTGGTAGTCTTGTCAATACTGGGAATTGCTAAAATTCGTCATAAACATAAAATGTATGCAGCAGCAATGTAATCGGTGTCTTGTTTCTTGTTTTTTCTCTCTTTTGCGTTATTCTTAGGCTCTCCAGTGCATACCTTGTCTTTTCCCTTTTTTCCTTGTCTATTATTATTGTGTTTGCAAAGTCAGCTGTGTGCCCACCACAGTATACCAGTAGAAAAGGTTTTTGTTGTTGTGGCTGTTAATTTGGTCCTGGCAACTGTTTTGCCGCATTCAGGGTGCTGTGCAGCAAAATAATGTGGTGAAAAATTTTAACATCGGATAAATGGCGAGAGAAAAATTTGTATGCGCTTTATAAGTAAACATGAACGTAATAAAATGTTTTATACTTCAATACAACTAATTAGCGCCATTTTTGCAATTCGAAATGATCTTAAAAATATTTGTAGTGAAATATGTACTTTATGAGTTAAATGGAAACTATCTTATATGTAAAAATATATTCCGATTTACTTCAAATACATGATGTAAAATGTTTTATATATGAATCTAGTTTTAATATCAATATTTACTACTTTCATCTACATTGCTTTTATTGTGGGTTTTCACGAGTAGTTGCAGTTTTCTGCAATTGTCTCTGGCCGACTATACATTGCTAAAGCTAAATAATTTCACAATTTCAACCCTATTAAAAGTTTATATTTTAATAAAATGTGATCAATTACTTAATAATATATAATTTCCGATCAAACTATAACACTGAATGCTTGAGAAACAATTATTTAAATCAATAGTGAACGCACTCAGAGCGAATTTTGGAACACTGAGCGAATTATTTCTAACTTTCTACCCTATTAAACGTTTATATTTTAATAAAATGTGATCAATTACTTAAGAATATATAATTTCCGATCAAACTATAGTACTGAATGCTTGAGAGACAATTATTTAAATCAAATGATCAATAGGGAACGCACTCGGAGCGGATTTTGGAACACGGAGCGAATTATGCACATTAACAGTAAATAATTTCTAACTTTCTACCGTATTATACGTTTATATTTCAATTTAATATGATTAATTACTGAATAATATATAAACTCCGATCAAACTTCACTACTGAATGCTTGACAAACAATATTTGAATCAAAAGATCAATAGTGAACGCACTCGGAGCGAATTTTGGAACACGATATAAAATATGCTTGTTAAGACTAAGTAATTTCTCATAAGATTATGTTTTAATATAATATAATTAATTACTGAAGAATATATTAACTCCGATCAAACTAAAGTATTAATTGTTTGACAAACTATTTAAATCAAATGATCAACAGTGAGCGCGCTCGGAGCGAATTTTGGAACACGATATAAAATATGCTTGTTAAGACTAAGTAATTTCTCATAAGATTATGTTTTAATATAATATAATTAATTACTGAAGAATATATTAACTCCGATCAAACTAAAGTATTAATTGTTTGACAAACTATTTAAATCAAATGATCAACAGTGAGCGCGCTCGGAGCGAATTTTGGAACGCTTCATAAGATATTTACAGAAGAAGTACATTATTTGGTAGAGATCAAAATGTGTTTAACAAAGTGTGATTGAATTTGACATTGCTCTCAGAAGAACCATCCTATAAAGTCAAATTGAAAAAAATTTGTATGAATTTTGAATCGTTTGTTTATATTTTTTTACATAATAATATCTTAAAAGAGAGCCGCACTGAGTTGTCAATAACACCTTGGGCCGTATGCATAAAAACTAAGCAATTACTTTTTCTCAGATTTTTATACCTTTCACTTAAATTTATTTGAAAAAATTTAGTGAAAGGTCTGAAATTTTAAGAAAAAGCATTTGCTTAGGTTTTATGCATACGGCCCCTTGTTTAATACACCCATGATATTTAAAGGTAAAACCGCTTGCACAATTCGTCGGCCATCATTTACTTTTTGAAGTTTGTCTACTTTATAAAATTGAAGTTTTGAGAGCAACTCAAATGCCAAATAAAGGTAAAACAAAAAACAAATAGATGAAAATATTGAAATTTTCATTTATTTGAGACTGATAATGAGAGATTGGAAATTTGAAAACATTTTTGTAATGTTAGCAAACTTTAAAAATGTTCAGGCTGTCAGATTTTTGTATCATGAATACACCTTAGTCGAGATATCACGAACAAGTTTTCCTTTATTTATTTTTACTTAAAATCCTTAAATATGTATCTTGTTTTTTTCTGTAGAATACGTATCAATTTTTTTTTAACGATTTAAAAAAAGGGAGGACAGTCGGATCTACGTAACCAGAACGACCTGAATGCGCATTGAAGTCGGTTGTATTTTTTGCTTAAAATTATTTTTTATTATTGAGATACAGTTTCGATACTATTTAGAGAATTCTCGACATACTTTTTCATATTACTGTTATTTATTATTTTTCTTATTAGTCATTTATATGTTTAGGACTTACTGCGGGTGCTTTAAGATTCATTTTGTAAATATGTATGTACATATAAAAACAATTGCGATATTTTATTTTAAATTATGAATTTTATTCGTGCAATTTTTTATGTTTAATAGTTTTGAGAAAATTTTTTGGTTCTGTTGATTCTTTTATTGCATGCCTTAAACTTTTTTACTTTAAGTTATAATGTTGAAGATATGCCTTCTGCCTTTGTCAAGCACTTTAGCTAGGTGCGAGAAGTTTAGCATATGCGCGTAAGAGCATAGAGTAGGTATACGGCTGTGCTGCCGCGATTCTCCAACATCTTGTCAAAGGAGAAAACATATTGGTGGTGGAATCCATCGTAGTCCAATTATTCTTAAAATCTACGAAAAAGCGATCACGGAATCTGAACTGCTATGAACGTGTGTATAAAAAGCAAGCGCTGCGTTCGTAGCTATTCGAACTTAATAGGGAACGGAACCTCAGTTGGGTTGCCGATGGACAGCGCCACTGAAATGAAAATGTTTTTTATTATGAATAGCAATAAATAAGTTTCATAAAGTTCAAGGTGGTACAATTAAAAAAAAAACTTGAAAAAATAAATAAAGTAACTCAATCAAAAATTCTCGGCAGCCACAAAAACGTACTTGCCAATATAGCAACTTAGTTGCCAGCTTTCAGTTGCTAGTTGCCATCGGTAAAACCATTTCATCCACAGGCCAACCAACTGAAGTTCGGTTGTCCTCCGTAATCGACCCATAAAATCGGAATCGAATATGCATGCACGTTCTGCTGAACGATAAATATTTTGTAAATGTGTGTCTGGCCGCTAACGAATTCCAGCCATGTGTGAAATATCGTATGTGAAGCTTCCGTCTGACTTAACGATTGTCAAAGGCATGCCAGAAGATGTTTCATCATATGTTTTCGGCCATCGTCTTCTTCGAGTAAGTTCATCGATACCAAAAACTTTACAACCTATCAGGCATGTTCTGCAAATCGTACGATTTCAAATCAAGATAGGTAGTCGGGGTAATTGTTGCTTTTTAGTATTTTTCTTATTTTGTCTATGTTTGCGTCATGAAATCGTTGGTGGCTTAAAGTAAGTATTTTATGTATTAGGTTTTTGGCGGTGTTTATTTTGTATTTGGTGGGTTGTGATGAGTAGTAGTTAATTAGGCGGCCAGAAGATGTAGGTTTGGAGTACCAGTCCAAAAGTAAGCTATTTTTCTCTCTGTGAATGCATACGTCTAAGAAGGGGATGCGTGCATTTTCTTCCATTTCTATGGTAAACTGGAGTTTGTTGTGGTATTTGTTTAGTGTGTCTAGAATCTTGTTCACGTCGTTTAGTTTTATTATTGCAAAGATGTCGTCCACATATTTCGCTATAAATTTTATGTCAATATTGTATTTGTTTTTAAGCTCCGCGATGGTATTGTCAAGTAGGTTGTCCATGATAATGTCAGCAATTGTTGGCGAAAGAGGATTGCCCATCGGCATTCCAAAACTTTGAGTATACAATTTGTTATTGTACATAAAATAGCTGTTGTCTTTAAGACAAAAGTCTAAAATGTGGTGAAACTTATTTTTAGGTATATTCGTCCTCTTTTGTACTTGGTCCCATTTATTTAGTATTATTTTAATTGCTAACGTTGTAGGTATATTTGTGAACAAGGATACTACATCGAACGACACTAATACATCTTCTTCACATACACTTATATCTTTTAACTTGTCCTTGAGGTTAAATGCATTTTTAACATTGTATTTTTCTGAAACGATGGTTTTTAAAGTTTCTCCAACATATTTGGACA
Source organism: Rhagoletis zephyria (assembly GCF_001687245.7). Taxonomy (NCBI): domain Eukaryota; kingdom Metazoa; phylum Arthropoda; class Insecta; order Diptera; family Tephritidae; genus Rhagoletis; species Rhagoletis zephyria. Next base: position 28,214 of record NW_016161539.1, read on the forward strand.
AACCGTAGCATGGGACATTCACAGAGGAAGCAATTGGGCGTAAAGGGGTTTGTGGTTTGTGAACTTTTGGCAATCCATAAAGTCTTGGTGCGGTAGCTGCACTGCTACACTGCTAAATTTTTTCTGGAATGTAAAAGATATCAACTAACTCCGAACTATTTGGCAAACTCAGTTAAGAATGTAAAAATAAATACCACCTCAGAAAGGATTAGACAACAATTGGAGAAACAAAAACGAGCCTTTCTTTTTAAAATGTTAAACATAGAAATAACACAAACGAACATAAACCTCAAAGCAGCAACAACTAAAATGCACATTAAACGAATTAGAATTTGACGAGTTCATTAGCAAACACAATTTTCTAGGTCAGAGAACTGCAAAAGAGAAAGGGGCAATATTAACGTCAAAAGTAGAGAGATTGAAGCACAAACTAATGCAAAAACTGGGAATAAATTCCAACAATATCTGGTTCGTAAATAAGACAAACGTGAAATTTCCCGAAGAGGTAAAGTGGCTGCTATCACTAGGAAGAAAGTTTACACTACCAACAACCAAGAAGAACTTCTCACCAATACACATAGTAGCAGAAATCGAACAGATAATACAATCTATAGACAACGAGAAAGAAAAAGAAATAGCAAGAAATAAACTCAGCAACAGAATCCTCCTCTTTAGACGTAACATAAGACACAACGCAGCTGAAAAATTCATATTAGAAGCACTTAGAAAACAAAAGCCTTTCTTGGACTACACAAACACAATATTGTGATAACAGAAGCGGATAAGGGGAACAAAACCGTATCAATATACCAATCGGAATACACGGAGAAGATGCAGAGCATACTAGAAGACAGAAACACATATAAAACAATAAGAACTGACCCAACGAACACTCTGCAAAAGAAAAATAACATTATAGTGGACGATCTCTACAACAACAAATACATAAACCTAAAAGAAAAATACCAACTCAGCAGCAGTGCAGCTACCGCACCAAGACTTTATGGATTGCCAAAAGTTCACAAACCACAAACCCCTTTACGCCCAATTGCTTCCTCTGTGAATGTCCCATGCTACGGTTTGTCCAAATATGTTGGAGAAACTTTAAAAACCATCGTTTCAGAAAAATACAATGTTAAAAATGCATTTAACCTCAAGGACAAGTTAAAAGATATAAGTGTATGTGAAGAAGATGTATTAGTGTCGTTCGATGTAGTATCCTTGTTCACAAATATACCTACAACGTTAGCAATTAAAATAATACTAAATAAATGGGGCCAAGTACAAAAGAGGACGAATATACCTAAAAATAAGTTTCACCACATTTTAGACTTTTGTCTTAAAGACAACAACTATTTTATGTACAATAACAAATTGTATACTCAAAGTTTTGGAATGCCGATGGGCAATCCTCTTTCGCCAACAATTGCTGACATTATCATGGACAACCTACTTGACAATACCATCGCGGAGCTTAAAAACAAATACAACATTGACATAAAATTTATAGCGAAATATGTGGACGACATCTTTGCAATAATAAAACTAAACGACGGGAACAAGATTCTAGACACACTAAACAAATACCACAACAAACTCCAGTTTACCATAGAAATGGAAGAAAATGCACGCATCCCCTTCTTAGACGTCTGCATTCACAGAGAGAAATATAGCTTACTTTTGGACTGGTACTCCAAACCTACATCTTCTGGCCGCCTTATTAACTACTCTACTACACCCACCAAATACAAAATAAACACCGCCAAAAACCTAATACATAAAATACTTAATTTAAGCCACTAACGATTTGATGGCGCAAACATAGATAAAATAAGAAAAATACTAAAAAGCAATAATTACCCCGACTACCTAATACGCGAACTCATACAACAGAAAGTAATGGAAATAACCAGCCCTCAAAATAGAGCAACATCTACAAAAACAACAGCCACGAAAAAGCAATACCACAGCATAACATACATTCCCAAACTATCCGAAAACCTCGATCGCGACTTGGCTAGAAAACAAAATATCACTCTCGCCTACAAGTCCAATAACACTTTATCCACGATTTACACAAAAACAAAAAGCCCTATAGACACCAAACAACAGAACATCGTAGTTTCCGAAATAACATANATTCGAACGACATGACCAAGCAAGCGGAGCCACTGTATTTTAATTCGCTGCACTATGTCCATGTCGTTATATAGCTCATACAGCTCATCGTTCAATCGTCTTCGGTATTCGCGGTCGCCAACGCGTAAAGGCCCGTAAATTTTCCGCAAAATCTTTCTCTCGAATACTCTACAAGCCCCGCCTCATCGGATGTTGTCATTGTCATGCTTCTGCGCCATATATCATNCTGTAACAAAATATATATAGGAACAACAAAACGCGCTCTCGGCGTTCGACAAGCAGAACTCCAGGCAGATATAAAAAAACACAAAACCAATACAGCACTATCACAACACATAACTACCAGTGGGCACAGAGTTGACTTTGCAAACCCAATAATAATAGACAAGGAAAAAAAGGGAAAAGACAAGGTATACACTGGAGAGCCTAAGAATAATGCAAAAAACAGAAAAAAACAATAAACAAGAAAGAAGACACCGATGACATTGCTGCTGCATACATTTTATGTTTATGACGAATTTTAGCAATTACCAGTATTGACAAAACTACCACAATAGATGGTACCGAAGTAAAATTAAGTTTAATTAAATATGTTATAATAGAAATTTCTGTAAGTAGTAAAATAGTATAATTCATTTGCCACTTTTATGTTCATATGCACGTCATACATATATGTTCCTTATGTAATTTTTGTCAAACGTTAATGCATATTTGTAATTTTTGTACTTATTGTTGATACAGTGAAAATAAACAACCAGCCCCTGAAGATGCTAATCAGTTTAGCGAAACGTTGGGCAACAATAGTGGAACACCTTTGTTTTATTTGCACTAAAGGATGCAAGATCGGACAAGCCTATTAAAATTTAAAGGTTTTTGTTTACTTAACTTTAATGTACATTGAATGCTGTTAATGAATCATTTACTGACTCTGAGAGTGAATTTTTTCAAATCGCTACTGAGGGACACCTTAAGTAATCATTAAACGACTATGAGTGCGGCTGTTAAATTGATTTTAAGTATTAAACAGATTATAACTTTTAACTTTACTTTTACTTAGTTTTTTTTTTTTAAATTTAGGATATTTCTGAGCTACCGCTCTCTTGGGCCGGGGCCTTCTCGGGTCGGGGGCCTTGGCATTTTGCCAGCCATTCCACCCTATAGTTACGCCTCTGGTTGCCAGGCAATCTGTTGGATTTTGAGTCAATCGACACCATTATTGATGAAAACGACACCGTTAATTTTCCGATTGAATTTTGGTATTCTCTGGATATGCCAGGGATGCCGCCACACAAACTTTGACTGAAAATTGGTCCACCAGTCATTCTTTTCTCTTCTTCTACTTCTTCGTATTTGGCGCTGTAACCGCCTAAGCGGTGTTGGCCGACTTCAACAAAGCACGCCAGTCATTTCTTTTCGGTGCCAACTGGCGCTATTTGGAAATGGCAAGTGCAGCCAAGTCCTTCTCCACCTGGTCTTTCAATCTCAGTGGGGGCCTTCCTCTTTCTCTGCTACCACCAGCGGATTCCAAGTTGAACACTTTCAGAGCTGGAGCGTCGGTGTCAATTCGAACGACATGACCAAGCAAGCGGAGCCACTGTATTTTAATTCGCTGCACTATGTCCATGTCGTTATATAGCTCATACAGCTCATCGTTCAATCGTCTTCGGTATTCGCGGTCGCCAACGCGTAAAGGCCCGTAAATTTTCCGCAAAATCTTTCTCTCGAATACTCTACAAGCCCCGCCTCATCGGATGTTGTCATTGTCATGCTTCTGCGCCATATATCATCACGGGCATGATGAGTGACTTATAGAGTGTGGTTTTTGTACGTCGAGAGAGGACTTTAGTCCTGAATTGCCCACCCAGTCCAAAGTAGCACTTGTTGGCATGAGTCATTCTGCGTTGGATTTCCATGCTGACATTATTATCGGTGTTAATGCTGGCTACCAAGTAACCGAAATTCTCTATTTTCTCTAAATTATAACTGTCAACAGTGACGTGGGTGCCGCCAAGGCGCGAATGTGCTGACAGTTTGTTTGTTGACAGGAGAAACTTCGCCTTCACCGCCAGACCCATTCGCTTTGCTTCCTTAACCAACTTGGAAAAGGCAGAACAGACTTCGCGGTTTTTGTTACCTGGTATCGATGTCATCGGCATAAGCCAGCAATTGCACGCTCTTGTAGTAAATTGTTCCTGGGCGGTTCAGTTGTGCAGCCCTTATTACCTCCTCCAATATCAGATTAAAGAAGTCACATGAAAGAGAGTTGCCCTGTCCGAAGCCCGGTATGTTGGCGAACGGCTTGGAGAGGTGTTTCCCAATTCTGACGGGGCTGGTGGTATTGCTCAACGTCATTTTACACAGCCGTATCAGTTTGGCGGGTATGCCAATTTCAGACATAGCGACGTATAGGCAACTCCTTTTAGTACTGTCGAAAGCGGCTTTAAATTTGACAAATAGGAGGTGGGTGTTGATCACAAATCCAACTCCGAATTTGCGCTCCTTTACATAGCAGCTCTAGTATATGTCGCAAGGCCGAAGACATTGCTTGCCTTGCCCTGTCCAACGCATTTATTGGATGGCGGTGTTGTCAGGTGCATGCCCTCAAATCGTAGTCCTTTAAACGTTTGCCGTGGTCGTCATAAGGGGGGTCTCATCTGAGGCTTTGCCTTGCTTCNGGGGGGTCTCATCCGAGGCTTTGCCTTGCTTCTTCACTGGAAGTGGTTTTTACGTGGCGGGTCCCAAGCCCAGCGCACAACCCATTGCTGGGACGGGGGTGGTTTCGCAACCAAATACACGTTTATATAGCGAGCGGCTTGCACCAAGCAGACACCAGCTTGCAGCCGCACCTACTGGTGAACAGACTCTGCAGACTTCAGTGAGTCTTTAAACCGAAAAAGTCGGAGTGGCCCCACCGAAGCTCCCTCTCTTTCTGCCGTGACCCAAGGCTCCACTCGGATTGATTACCGCATCTCGCACATGGGTTGCGCACGTTGCCCAGAGTGCGCGAACGAGGACGCAAGAGTCGGGATCGAGTATAGCCATGCAACTGTCACTGCATACCCAGCGCAACGACTATACCCCATTGCACTCCATATTTATATTCCAATATCCTATAAATCAGGAAATATCAAGAAATTATTTATTTATTTTTTTGTCTATGAAACAGAATTTCTTACAGACTATGATTAAATTTAGATTAGTTAAGCAGTTGGAATAAACTTAATATAAAACAATAAAGGCTATCGTTGAAGTTTACTAGTGCAGTGTTTGTTACAAAGGACAATAACTCTCGCTATCGGTTCGTTGTACGGATATAGCGGCTTATGCGAACCTCCGACGAACATTTTAGGATTTCTGTGATTAATAATAGATTTCTGAATTTGAAAAACATTAGATATCTCTGGGCAGACAATGCTGCCAAATATAATGTTGTATGCAAATATCAGCGACAAATACGACCTCCTGTCAGATAAGGATTGGAGGCCAGGGAGTTTCTTCCTTGAGGTGTGCTCTAGAATATTGCGACCGTTGAACAATTTTTTCGAAGCAAATCCGGTAAATTTCCTGTGAATTTTCTCTATTCTGTCAGAGTGCTTTGCATAGTAAGGGCTCCATATTATAGCCCCATATTTTAAAATACTACGAACCAGAGCGATATAAAGTGCTTTTTAGGGTCCTTCATTTTTTTTAGGGTTTCTCATTATGAACCCCACCATCGAGTAGGCTTAACTTCGGAAATCCTGACAGATGCGCGACGGGGATATGAGACAATGCAACACTTACTGATGTTGAGACTTAGATTACTGGTGGTACACCAATTCAAAAATGCTTTTAAATCGTACTGAAAGTTTGACAATCCAGTGGACGGTTGATATTCAGGTATATTTTAACATCGTCTGCAAAAATTAAGCATTTCGACGATAGGATAAGCGACGGTAGGTCATTTATAAAAAGTAAAATAGTAAAGGGCCTATATGAGTTCCTTGAGGAATACCCGATGTAGCATTGACTGCAATGTTGGAGCTGGCTGAACCTATTCTCACCAATAACTTTCTACCGATTAGAAAACTTCTGAAGAAATTCAATAATGTGCGGGACACACCAAATTTATTAAGCTTAAATAAAAGAATGGTATGGTCAACTTTGTCAAAAGTCTTCGAGAAATCGGTATAAACAACATCAAGTTAGGTATTTAAGTTGTTCCATAGCAGTAATAATGTTGTTTGAAATAAGAGGCAAGTTGGTACCTGTAGATTTACCGGGCAAAAACCCGTGTTGGCAGCTATTTAGGGCATACCGAACGTGTTCAAGTAACTTTTTATTAATTATGTGATCAAACATTTTTGAAAAAACCCCTTGCTTAACTATAGCTCGATAGTTGGAGAGAAAACTTTTGTCTCCAGATTTAAAGATAGGTTCAATAGAACACATTTTCCAACAGTCTAAAATTGTTCCCAGCCTCAAACATGTTTTAAAGAGTATGGTAATTGGTTTTACTACACTTTCCATACAACGAATAAAAAATATTGGGGGAAACTCGTTAGAGTTATAATTAAAGTTTGGTTTGAGGTCTAAGATTGCATTTATAACGTCTTCTGCGGTAATAAAAAACGTGTCAATATCACGATGGGCATTGAATTAATAGATACAATAATTACATGGAGGTTCATAGCTTTCATATACTTCTTGGAAGAATGAAGGAAATAAATTGCAAGATTCTTGCGTGGTATTAGACACGCATACATTATATTCCATTTGATCAGGAATACCAGTCGAATTCCGCCTAGAATTTACCTAATTCCAGAATGAGGACGGATTTAGTTTCAAGTCGCACTCAACTTTAGATATATACTGTCTGTTTATGGAGTTGGTCAAATTCGCTTCGAATGTGGTTAAAACTCTGAAGATCCTTGGGAGGTTTGGTGTTTCTAAATTTTTCAGAGCTTTATTTTAACTTTCTTTAAATGGCTTAATTTCGCATTGAGGCGGTTTACTAGTGGGAAGAGAAGATTTCGAAGGGACACATTTAGTGAGAACGTGGGGAAAACTTTCCCAAATATTTTCATATATTAAATATGGATCTTCTATTACATCTAAGAAATCCCAATCCATACCATATAGAAAGGAGTTTAAAGCATCGAAATTAGCTTTTCTAAAACATAAGATAGGTTGAGGGCTCTTTTTGAACCGCTGAAAACTATGAAACTCAAACTTAATGGTCAAAGCTTTATGATGCGTCGTGCTACGTGATATAGGTGACAAGTTTAGTTCACATATTGACTTGAGGTCATCTGTTGTGAAGACTAACTAAAGTAAATTTTCCATTAAGATTTGCAAATGGATTTAATTGCTGAAAGTTATTAGATAAGAAAAACCTAGTTACAGAAGATTCAGTTTCAGATTTGATATTACTAGTGTTCGCCCAGCGGTTGAAATTCAACCGCTAAAATTAAGGATAGTTTATGTGAGTTGAGTCGAGCTGAAATAAAATTTGTTGGAATGGGTTAAGTGGAGGGGTGTTTAGCTTACTACTTAGCATAACATAACATAGAATATCATTAGATTCAATAACATAACATATGTAACATAACACATCACAATATAACATCGCACATTCTTCAGTTGTATTTCCATTTTATCCCTATCACTTTCTTCCTCTCTATCTTTGTCTCTATCGCTTTTAATGTTTATGTTTATCTACACCTTCATGTTCTTGTTCATGTTCATGTTCAGGTTCATGTTCATGTTCTTTTTCATGTTCATGTTCATGTTCATGTTCATTTTCATGTTCATGTTCATGTTCATGTTCATGTTCATATTCATCTTCATATTCATCTTCATCTTCATATTCATCTTCATCTTCATCTTCATCTTCATCTTCATCTTCATCTTCATCTTCAT
>NW_016161539.1:37686-42478 GCF_001687245.7 Rhagoletis zephyria
TTTAGGTTTCTTTACTTTTATTTTAATTTCTGTATTTATCCCTTTCTTCTTCTCCATACTCAAAATTATCTTCATCCTTGTTTGAGGCTAATCTATTCATGTACATACATACATACATCTTATTCCTAAACTGCTGCTTACCCCGTTTCTTTAATTCACTATCAATATTAAAGCATACATTTAGGAGGCATTTCCGCCTCAACCATGTACATGTATGGCATTGGTATTGGTGAGACTTTTGAATTGATTTTTTCGCTCTATTTTAAACTAATTTGAAATTTTAAAAATTGCCTGCACATCAGCATCAAAATACCTTTCTAATGATATATAATTATTTATACCTTAGAAGTACAGTTTAGCCGTAAAAGGGGTGTAAAGGAAACATGATTGCCTATTTATATAATTGATATGGTAACAGCCAACCATCGTCATATGAGCAAATAATGTTAGGTAAGTTAAAATCACCCATAACAAGTATCTGCTTATTAAAGTCGATGGATTCAGCAATAAATTTGATGTTGTTGATATGCTGCTCATTAACGCTTAAACAAGAGTTAGGCGGTATATAGTATACAAAGAAATAAATGCATTTCATATTTGAAAATGATACAACTATACAAACTTGCTCGATTAACTTTACCACTAATCTGCTATTAAGGCTTGATTTAACTTCTAATAACACTCCTCCACGAATGCAACCACTAGCAGTAGGGCATCTATCATGGCGACAAACAGTATAATGGTTATCACAAAACTCAGAGCTGGAAATTTGCTTCCATACCATAGGTTTCAGTTATAGCAATCATTTCGTAGTCTCGTAGTGATGTCGCAACCCTAAGCTAGTTGGATTTCGTTCGGATACCGCTTGCATTTTGATAGTATAATGAAAATGACTTAAGTGACGTTGAGCCAGAAGAAGTAATAAAGAGTGGGCCGTCTCTTAGCCTGCTACGTCTTTCTCCCCTTCCTTTTGAAAAACTGGAATGGTCGAACTTTCATATTTGTTGTCCATAACTTTGCGTTAAATACAGCATTATAAAAACAAGAAGAGACTCCAAGTTTAAAGTTTATGCTTCTTAACTCATTTACATTCTCATTTTTCTTCACTAGCGTAAATCATGATAAATGAGTTCTACTGATTCCAGTATGCTTTGTAACGTAAGATATAATATCATCGTTTTTAAAAGTGTTTTTAACGAAGATAGGTGAATCCATCTTTTCTTGGCGACTACGTCGAGCTCAGAGTTATCATTCTTACCAACACAAACGGTAGCGCGTGCTTTTCTCACTTTATTTTGTATATTTCGCCCCTCATTGGATGTAGCATCGAAGGTGTTTGTCGGTGAGAGAGCGTTGGTATTAAAATTGACATTAGAAGCAGCGGTTGGCATGAGAGTATAAATATGATCTTTCCCTAACAACCCGGACCGGATCCGGTAATTGGAGAATAAGCGAAAAGTTTGCTCTCAAAATTGGAACATAATCCAGAAGTACGGGAATGCAAAAAACCACATTTCGTGCCCAGAATTTGTGAAACAGCTGGTCCACGTCGTTTTTGTTTTTGTCACTTAAATGCAAACTCTTGGAAATTTAATTTTGGTTTCACAAATTTGATTTTAAGTATATAAAGAATGAAAATACATCAACAGGCCATTCACTATTCCTTAAAAGCACCAAGTAAATGCAGGATACCACATTGTGGTAGAAGTGCCACATTTTGGAGCATCTGCTACTCAAGGTCTGAAATCTACCACACATTCGCGTTTTTCAGTAGTTTTATTTTTGCTTGACATAATTTTCTTATTTTAAGAGCAAAAATTGTCCAACGCTAAACACTATATGGTAACAAGAATGATATAATACGCCGCATTCCCGGCGATGATGAAATTTCTCAAGTAAAAGTAAAAAAATCCGAATGGGAGGATAAAATAAACTGTAAAATACAAAATTTTTTTGTGTTAAATTGCAAAATATATGATTAATAAAAAGAATTAGTAGCGAAAATGTTAAAAAACGACGATCTTTGTGAAAGAATTATCAAATTTAAGTGCATCTAAGGTTTCTGAGGAGTTGGTTACTTTTACTTGAGAATTGTCAAAATCTGCAAATCCCAATTAGCTGTTTCTGGAACGTGGCACATTTGTTCGCTACTTATTGATGTGATAAAAAAAAGCTGGCAGCGCTCCGCAAGGTTGCAGAAATCTCTTAAAATATGTTTGAAAAATATCTTAATATGGAAGGAACTGCTTTACACTGTCAAGGAAAAAAATTCAACTCAACGCAATTTTTAGCACCTTCAATCTTGCACTTTATTATACTAAAATAAAATTTTTTTAGAGTCTAATTAAAAAGTTTGCAATTTAGCTGAAACCTTGCAGAATTTTTTTTAATTCTGTTACAAAGTTTGATCCAAACCCAGAGATCTACCATATTTTTTTGAAATCTACCACATTTTTTCCAGATTCTACCGCAGAGAAATTTTTAAAAGTCCGATCACTGGTAGGCATTCGCAAACATGAGGACGTTGGCATTTGCAGCAGTGGACATGAGAGTATTGGTGTTTGCATAACCAACATTGGCAGTAACAGTAGTAACTTTCGTTCCCGGCTTCGTAATACTGGGGTTTTAAAATGCGTCTATCTGATACCCCTTTTGACGAAATAACTTGATGATTACCAATGATTTCCCAGGTGTCCATAAACTGTGGAAAATTACCGTTACAATGGTAACGTACGGCCAGGGTTTTTGATTCACATTCCTAACATTCGTAATACATTTTTCTGTTCAATTATTCATTAGAACGTTGTTCTGGGACAATATGGGGCCGGATGATCTGAACGCATTCTTTTCATTTCGTCTCTAGTACGGAATTCATAGAATATTTCATGAAAATAATGGCACTAGAGAAACCAATTAGGTTTTTGCAAATTGTTTTGCGAAAATCTAATATATATAATTCTCGTACGTGACACGTGTTTTCCACGTTAAACTCCGAAACTGACTATCCGATTTCATTTTAATTTTGTACTCATACTATAGGCCATTTTTTTCGGGAAGTGGACCTGTGCCCTATCTATTCGAATAAATCTTAATTATGGTTCGATTTGCTTGAAATTTGGTACCTGCGGAGATTTTTGCCTAGAGTAACATATAGAACCTATATATAAATAATAAGTGTCTTAAATTTGTGTCTAAAGTGACGAACCTTGGTTTTGTAATCAACTCTAGTCTTTCCTGTGATGCTTCGTAATTAGCAAAGTATTCATCATATACGTAATTTAAGAATGTCTGCATCCTTTACGCCGAGAAAGAGAAAACTGGCAATACTTTTTTATTGGATTTTGCCAATAATCTGTTATCCGGAATGTATTTACAGCAAGCTTAGTTCTTAATCTGCCCACAAAATTGAAGTAGTTTTCAATCACGTAACACGATATGTATTTGGTTTGGCTAAATTTGAACACATTTCTAGTTGGAGATCTCGCCTATTGGGCTGTGAGATATCTGAGTACTTGAAAGCAAGGAATTGTATTTTTCTATTCCGTTTAATGTCGGATAAGCTACCTAGCTATCTGTATAATAAGCTAACCTTTCCAAAATCTGCCCGTATAAGCGACTTAATTGTACCTAGCTTTAATTATCTTAACTCTGCAAGACTATTTTTTGTCAACGCCACGCGTTTATCGAATTTTATTCCACGTGCTACTTGCTGCACCTTAAACAAGGGAAACTTTAGGCATGTGTTGTTTTCGTGCTTTCGTCAATAAAAGCGCAAACAGTCAACGACGTAACGTAGACGTAGGTTGACGCAGACACGATCTCCCTTATGGGATGCGAGTGTTGACGAAAACTCACCACCGCATGGCGGTGACGTTTCCGTTGCTTTTCTCTCTCTCTATCAACAGTAAATTTTATATGCTGGTACGCACGTCAACCTACGTTTACGCTACGACGTTGACTAACTGCGCTTTAAGTTTTTGTACTCTGAGTTTCGCTATCTGCTAGGATTATCATATGTGTATGTGCTTATCTACACATGTTTACGTTTGTGTCGTTGTGTTTTTACTTAAGTAATAATGTTAGTTTTTAGTCTTAGAAATAGTTGAATTTTTTCTATTTCTTTTATTTTTTTATTTTTGAAGTGAAACTTCTTAGGCGGCGGTATCGCAAAAATGGAGCGTGAAATTTTTAAAACTGAAAACGTTACATGGGTGAGAAGGAAGATATAGGTAGTATAGGGAAGGGGAAAAAAGAAATAAAGCGATGCATGACGGGTACGAGTACCTATATATGGATATATGTATGATTGAATGCACGTATGTATGTATACATATATATATGTATTAGGGCGGGTCGATTAAAAAATCGCTCATTGCTCTGTGAAAATCGTATTCTAGGGATCAAACTAAGAAACTTTACCGAAGGAACCATACCTCTAAAACGTATTCTGATGTCCCCCAATTTGGGTCGAACTTTTGGGTAGGGGCAAATTTTGAAAAATCCCACTTTGACCCATTTAGAGTGCTCCAATCGAGTCCAAATGTATGACCGACCCCCACTAACTTTGGACGGCCGATCCACCCATGCCAGTGGCACACCCCCTGGAACTCCCCTGGGGGGTTCCCCATACAATCATTTCAAAAAATCACCATTTTTGGCTTTTACATGAAAAAATCAGCTAAATGGCTATGTTTTTTCTTTATTTTTATTTATTTATTTATAATAATATTTATTATTTATTTATAATAATATCTATTTTTTCTCTTAAGAAATTTATTTAGTCAGAACATAT
>NW_016161539.1:44778-50543 GCF_001687245.7 Rhagoletis zephyria
TGGCATTAATCGATTGATGTTTTAATCAGTTAGTTAATTCGATTAATTCATTCTGATTACAGTTCATCATGATTAATTTTAATCTGACTAAACTGTTAATCGTAACCGCGATTAAAAAATTAATTTTTAATCGTTAACTCTTAATTTGATCAGATGATGATAGGTTTGGTGATTAATTAAGTTGTGCTGGAATTTCCCTTTGCACACAAAGCAAGTTAATCCGGTATGGCTAAGTCGGGTTTCCTCATCAANCAAGTTAATCCGGTATGGCTAAGTCGGGTGTCCTCATCAATCTAAGCAATTTGGTGTGCATTTTCATTAAGATATATACCAACAAACGTTTTATAAACTAGTTCCCAGTTTATGTACTACTAACAACAATAATTATAATTTTTTTATATTATGTGCTTTTTATAAGCGTAAAACACAAAATAATTACTATAACTGGTGTTTGGTTTCAAACTCGGACAAACTAGACAAATTAATCAGATTTTTTTTTTAATTGGATTAACGATTAATGTTTTAAATTAATTAAACGTAATCGGAGCCAGCGATTCACGATTAAAAAAATGTTATCATTAATCGTACAGTTGATTACGACTCATTAATTTTAATCTTCAAACGCGATTAACATTTTAATCGTTAATTTTTAATCGTTAATCAGATTAACAGTTTGCCAACTCTCACAGTTCATGTTCATATTGACGGAGAAAAATGGACGTTTTTGGAAAAGAGGCGTAGCACCTCACATACTGACTGAAAGTTTCATATTGCATATCTCTTCAAATGTTTGGGGTAAAGCACTCAAGCTTGGTATCGAAATACATATGTATGTATGTATGTGAAACTAATACCATACTCATGGAGAAAAATGAGAGTTACACTGTGGAACAAATTCAGGTTAGCAAAAGTTAGGTCGATTCTGAGAGTGAGGGGTGAAAACAGAGGCTAAATTAGAAGACCCGTATCGCGGCGTTTGTTTATGTTAGTTCGAATTTTTTTTAATCGACCTTCGAACTTTGCAGCCAAATGCCGGTTTTCAGCATATTGTTTATATGGTTTTTTGGCTATAACTCGTCGACTAACTGATATTTTTTCAATCTGTTAAAGCCAAATTATTCCTAGAGACCTGTGCAACAATCAAAATTAAAAAAAAAATTGATTTAGAAAATGTTTGTAGTGCTTATGAAGTAGAATGTTGGAAATTTTTTTTCATGCTTTTTTACATATTTTCCAAAAAACTAAGTCGTTTTTGCTTTCTGTTTGATCTATAATAAGCTTCTCAGTTTCTTCAATAAATTTTATTCGAAAAGAAAATAATCATAATACAAAACTTCGTTTTCCAGCTTAATATTAATTTACTTCTCATTTCTTATGTACCAATTTTTTCAGTGTTGGTTTTGAAGAAACATTGAAAAACAAATTATAAAAATATGGAAAAAAATATAATTTTGAAATGTTAGTTATGAAAAGTTTTAAGTAAAAAAATTAAATAAATTAAATTAATGATTTGGCCAGTTGCCGTTTAGCAGGCGGCTGTGGATCAACATCACTGCTCTCTCTAATATCTTGGTCATCGTCATCATCATCAGAAAGGTCGATAATTTCGTCCAACTATGGAATTTCATCTTTGTCTTCCCCTTCTTCCCACTGAATCTGATAAGCAAGGCGAACGTTATCACCAAACTGCGCTTCCATTTGAAATAAGGTAACTATAGAGTGTGCATATTTTGAATTCCTAGATTTTTCTAATATCTTTGTCAGAGTGCACAATTTAAACAGTCGATTAACGATTGAAAACTATTTTCGTTTCAGGTACAGAGGAAAGAAATCTCCAGATGCAATACTCGCTGAAATTTGTTGGTGGTATAAAAACACCTTTGAAGAAGAGGAAGACGAGGAAAAAGGGGAAGACAAAGATGAAATTCCATAATATCTGTTGGACGAAATTATCGACCTTTCTGATGATGATGACGATGACCAAGATATTAGAGAGAGCAGTGATGTTGATCCACAGCCGCCTGCTAAACGGCAACTGGCCAAATCATTAATTTAATTTATTTAATTTTTTTACTTAAAACTTTTCATAACTAACATTTCAAAATTATATTTTTTTCCATATTTTTATAATTTGTTTTTCAATGTTTCTTCAAAACCAACACTGAAAAAATTGGTACATAAGAAATGAGAAGTAAATTAATATTAAGCTGGAAAACGCAAGTTTTGTATTATGATTGTTTTCTTTTCAAATGAAATTTATTGAAGAAACTGAGAAGCATATTATAGATCAAACATAAAGCAAAAAAGACTTAGTTTTGTGCAAAATATGTTCAAAAAGCATGAAAAAGTAAAAATTTCCAACATTTAGCATCATAAGCACAACAAAAATTTTCTAATCATTTTTTTTTTAATTTTAATTTTTGGGCAGGCCTCTAGCAATAGTTTGGCTTTAACAGATTGAAAAAATATCAGTTAGTCGACGAGTTATAGCCAAAAAACCATATAAATATAATATGCTGAAAATCGGCATTTGACTGCAAAGTTCGAAGGTCGATTAAAAAAAATTCGAACTAACATAAACAAACGCCGCGATACGGGTTTTCTAATTTAGCCTATATTTTCACCCCGCACTCTCAGAATCGACCTAACTTTTGCTATCCTGAATTTGTTCCACAGTGTTATTGGAAAAGGTGGTGTGGCAACTCCCACGCAAATTGATTATTCTATGCTGCATATTTCTGGAGGTGTTTATTGCAGAGGACTGGAACGTGGCACCGAGATGTGTATACAAAATTAATTCCATACTCATGGAGAAAAATTTGCGTTATTAGAAAGGGGACATGGTTCCTCCCGTACAAATTTACTGTTTTATACTGCTTATCTCTAAAGGTGTTCAAGGTAGAGTACTGGGACTTGGTACTGGGGTATGTAAAATCAGTTCTAAATTCATGGAAGAAGATTAGGGTTATAAGAAAAAAGGGCGTGGCACTTCCAGTACAAATTTACTTTTTCTTATCACGTATCCCTGGAAGTGTTTGTGGAAGAATACTGGAACCTGGTATGGAGAGATTTTATAATTTTATAGTTTTAAACGGCCTAAATACCTTAACTCGCTTAAAAAATAACGAGCTATAACGAAATGGGCACAGAAATAAAATCTAACATCATTAAGTTATTTTTCATATTTGTATGAAAGCGCGGGGTGAAACCCACAGGTATAAGCTAGTATATGTATAAATGATGCAAGCGTGCTTCGCGTAACTACATCCATTCATACATATGTACTAAACTCCTGCGCAATTCCATTTAAATAGCCTAACAAGACATCCGATCGCCGCGCAAATACTTTTCCTCCTTTACTCTCATCGTTCGGGCAAGTGTGAGTAAGCATAAACCAGTTTCTGCAAGCGTATTTACGTAAACTAGTGATCAATAGCAACTACTTCGAGTAAAAGGTATTTGACAGTAGAGTACTCTACTGGTAGTACTTGATTATTTTCAAAGAAAACATACATTTGTGGTGTCTGAGTAAAACTAAGGACAGGAATGTAGTGGAGCGATGAAGAGACCCAGTAGAAATCTTAAGCATACAACATCGCTGTTGGTGGCATGAGCTTGCTGCTGTGTATACAAGCCAGTAAAAATGAACCTCCATTTCCATTTAACACGCGTGGTTTCTCAGAGCGTATGCGTACCTTAATCATACACTTGTACTACTGCTGTATACATATGGCTGTATTAATACAAAAATGCATTAATGGAACAGTATTAAAGCATTTTTACAAGATCCCCATATGTAAATACTACTTTTCTGATACATTATAATATACGGGGACATACAAACAAGTAGCCCTTACATTATCAAATGCATATCATGTAAAAGCCCGTTTGTGCTGAAAATAGTATCGCACAACACGTCCGTTCATTAAAATTTGTGTACAAGACTGAAAATATTACAAAAATCCCTTCAAATTTATCGAGAAATGTACTTAAAATAACGACAACGTACATTCGCTTGCAATTCGCTAGAATTTGAATTTATTCGTGGAAATTCATGACTACCCATGAATTGTTCACACTAATTCACTCATATAGAAAGCATCCTTCAAGAATGCATACAACCGATTTGTACTGGGGAGCGACGAGCAAAACGTATTTTCAACTAAAATGCTGATATACATACATAAATCCATATGCATGTATGTGCATAGATATGTATGTGCATAGATACATATGTATGTGCATAGATACATATATAAGTGTCCGCATATATTTTTTTCACGTCACTTGCTCTGTCGCTTCACTGCAGCAAAACCAAGTTGTGGGGAAAACCCTGACGTACAATTGAAACCATGGGTTTGAAGATTGCGCAAATTGATGTGAAAATTTTAACTTCATATTAAATATATTTATGTATGCATGTATGTACATATGTATGTAAAAATATAGTTTCGATTTAAAAAAATCGGATAAAGTTTTTATTTCGCCAATGGGTTATGCAGACAACTATAATCCGATTTATAGTCCGATTTGTGAGTCCAGATATATATGTATCCAATAAACATTTTGGCGAATGTTCGAAAATGACCTTCGATATACATACAATACGAATATCGAACTGAGAACCAACTCATAGCCAACCTTAGTTTTCCAACGTTTATAGTATATTGGAAATACACTCGAGATGGGTTCCAAAAAAAAATGGAAACCATAGTAACAAGAGAGTAAATGATATCCAGCTCATTTTCGAAGGGAAATATAAGACAATCATTCTCTCTCATTAAAATTCCAATTCAATAATGGGCTAGATTTCGAATTCATAACGAAAGAAAAATATAGTGGATAAAGAAGGTTCCGTTTTGCTGGAGAATGGCCTATTTCTCGAATCGAATACTGATTTATTTCACATCCGTTATCGAAGGTGAGACTCGAAAAAATATTGGTTTTCGAATCATTTTCTAATTGTTAACCAAGCCGAATGTTTATTAGGTATGTACATACTTATGTATGTATATAATGCATCGCGACGGATTAGTTTAAACATATCTATGTACATACGCCTCTAATTTTAGTATTTATTAAAAAGGGGGGAGAGGCCTCTCGCTCTCTTCCCTTTCGTTTTGACAAAAATTATTATAATTAGAATAATAAAAAATAATAATTATTAATTATTTTGACAAACAAAACCAAAAACTTAAAAACATGAGATCATGAGATCATTACAACGTAATGCAAAACAAACCAATTTATCACAACTAAAGCACCTTTTTTGTTCCTTATAAAAACACAGTTTATACTAAATACATCAGAAAACATAAAAATAAAATTTCTAAACTTTGTGCAAAACTCGGCAAAATGCAATAAATTTGCATACAAATTTGCAACTTTCTATTCAGACTTTTTTATAAAAATTTTTAAAATGAAGTTTTGCAGCCCATAAAAATTTAGTTGATTTTTGGTATTGTTTTTACTGAGAGTTGCTTCCATACAAACTATGTTCGACATTTTTTTGTATAGTAGCGGCTCGGTAATCCTGACACTTGATAATCCGGACACCCCGGTAATCCGGACACCCAAATAAATTGCATTGCACACTCTGTAATCCGGACACTTGTATCAAATGTTTCCCTCAGTAGTCCGGACATCGATTTTTGTAAACGTTACAATTCAAATGCTACAATACTCAAAATTCGAAAAAATCCAGGCAGTTTACAGATATGCAGCGTCTGGCTGGCGCCTTGATGCTTAAATTCTTACATTCAGCA
>NW_016161540.1:0-14011 GCF_001687245.7 Rhagoletis zephyria
GAGCACATCTGCAAACTCAGCTACAGCTAAAGGTATGTAAACGTACATTCCTTACAACAATTCAAACAAATTTAATTTCAAATTGAAAAAACGTATCTTTGAAAATAATGTAAAATCGCACACGGAAGAACCGAAAAGATTGAAAAACCATAATACTTTTTTCTTTCGTCTGTCGGTTTTAGAACTGGTTCGGAACTATAGAATTTAGGACTAGTTCGGAACTATCGGAAAAGGGATGCAGCGGGGGGCAATTGACACTTCCTAGGACATCGGCATGTTAAATTCGCCAGTTGCTTGCATGCAAAAGAGATTTATCGCGAACCAGTACTGGGTCTAAATGTACTAGAAGCGCCCCAGTTCAGAACTAGATATTTTCCCCACAGGGTATATTTCATTTGTGGGCCACTGAGCAATTAATGTCACTAAACGGAGGACCTTCTCGCTTAGCCAGTTTTGGGCTACTAAATATAATTATTTACGCAACAAAAATGCTAGTAAATATATTTAAATATACGCCTTATTTATATATACATATATATGTATATTTTTAATTATTATTTATACATAATTTATCAACTGCACTATGCACGCAGCATCGATGCCCAAATTGATGGCTGTGCTAAAAGCACTAAGTTAATAAAAGCAACCAGCTTTTAACATATTAATTATGAGTGCGTACAATTTGTAAATAAATAGTTGTATATTAAAATATTTATAGTAACAACAACAAGGTGAATAGGCTTACAAATTATATACGCACACACTTTTACAAAAAAATCCAGTTTAAGTGTTCACAATGTTGCTTAATGAGTTATGAAGACATTAATGTATGGTATGTACATACCTACAAGCAATTACATATGTACATATGTATGTTTATATGCATGTTTTAATAATAGCAAGTAGTTGCAATCAAAACACTATGTACCGATGTATTTATATGTATTAAAATTAATTGAGTGCAGCGTATAAACTGCTGCCATGGTTGTTCAAATTTTTTTTTGTTCCACATATGTATGTACATACCCTGCAGGAAATGGGACTACATAGTTTGTAGCCAACTATTAACTAACTAGCAGTCGACTAGTGGTAAGTAATTTATTAACTAACTAACTACTTTTGAAGGGCGATGACCCCAAAACAGTGATCCCTGCTTTCCTCTGCACTGGAAGTCAACTCACTTGTAGCTAACTACTTTTGGACATAAACTGTCAATAGTTTTTTTCTATTTTTTATATTTTCTTTATTTAACATCACATAAGTATTTGCTTACATGTTCTTTTGTAGGTGTTCCCACATTTGAATTCCATCAGATATAACATCAAAATAATAAGGTAAATTTTCGATCTTTGCTTTATTTGTCCTGAATTCGAAAAGGAATCTGCGAAGTGCAGAAAAAAGTGTACTGAAATTTTTTTTATAGGAGGGTATTTAAATGGAAGCTTGTAAAGAAAATAAACTCCCGATAATGTTTGCATAACTCCTGCACGACTTTACAACTAATTTAGAATTAGTTTTGTTATCGCTAATTGAAATTTCGTTATTTATCAAAATCCCGCAAAAAAGCTAACTGTAAGTTGGTTATTTTAATCAATTGACATTTTTTTTCCTGCAGGGTATTTATGTATTATGTATGTATGTAAGTATATTTGAAAATGAATCAATGTAAGTTATGAATTCATAAATTGAAACGTCGATAATGCAGAAGAACGTGGCAAAATAAAGGTATTTTAGAAATGTGTGCTCATTATGGAAGCGTTCATCTTTTTTTTTTTATTTTGATCCCTTATCAAAATTAGCACGGAACGGCAACGGCTTTTAAATATTTATATACTGAACCTACGTACAAACTATGTATCTATTCACGAGTAGAATAGAGTACCTACATAGCTTCGAATTATTTGTTGCACACCACGCATACTAGGTCAAATTACCAAATTCTTTGTGTAAATTTATTTATCGTATTATTTGAGCGTAAAACTGTACAGCTTTTATAAATCATTTAATTTCTAGGAAATATTAACCCCTTAACGACCTTGAGTGTAAGACTGATTAATTAGCCAGAGAGATGTGGTTTTTTTTATTAACAAGAAAAAACGACATGGCCTAGTTAGCGTAGCCATCTTCTTGTAGTTCGGTACTCTAGCTGCCTCAACGATTTTATCTGAGTCCAATAAAGCACGCCAGTCATCCTTTTTTTCTGTGTCAACTGACGTCAATTTAAAGTACCAAGTGAGACAAGCATTTCTCTTTTGATTGATGAGCGGTTAACTCAGCTAATCCCTTGGGCCAGGAAAAACTTCCAGGCATATATATGTTTTCTTGGCACACTAGTGCACTGGTGCACTCTTTTTACGGCTGTCTCCAAATTCATATAAAATCGAATAGTAGGAGAGACAGAGCGGAAGTTTAAAGAGAGCTCATTCAAAGAAGATAAGTAAGGCTTAAAGTTCTGAACACATTGAAAACGACGAGCTACCGACCACAGCTTCCAATTTGTCATCTTTATTATCTAAGCGCTTTGTCGATGGCGACATGATTTCTTTGAACGCGGCAGCGACATCATGAATTTGTATGAGTTTGACATAAAAGAAGAGGAAGAACCTTATCTGTCGCCAGAAAAATAGAAATAGATCTAATCTGGCCACAACCACAGCCGTCGCGTAGCCGGGTCGTCGCCAAAATAAGTATCTACATAAGAGTACGTGTTAAAATAATTTGACAGCTGTGGTTTGTCGTCGTTTTCATTGTGTTCGGGCTATAACTTTAAGGCATGCGATGCCAACAAAAAATGCCTTGTTAGTATCCCCACATTATTCATCAAAACCTGCAGCCTGACTGTCAATATACAGTGGAGAGCATTGATGAGTACATGGCGATTTTTGTTAAATATTTGCAAGGTTTTTAAAGTTACAATTTTTTTGTTATTTGTTCATAAAAACATGGTCCACGCTTTAACCAAAACCATATAAATCGAACTTTCAAACTCTATAGAGAACTGTAAATGTAAAAAATTTTCTTTAAAAAATCAGATTTTTATTTTTGAGAATGCAGTTTTGTAGTACCCATTAAATTTTAATATAAAAAAAAATGCAAGTGTTAAGCGGCTGCAAAATTGCGTTGATTTTTAATAGTTTTTTGTTTTTTGCTGACGGCTTTTTTCATATAACAAGTGTAATTTATAAAAACAAGTGTAATATATTAAACTGTTCCGCTAAGCACTTTAATGACGTAGTTAGCCCCGATTAAGCTTAAGACTGAAAATCGAGTCGGAGCTTAGGCTAATTTTTTATACACGATGCCTATTGTCTTTGTAGTGACCTCGTTTAAATGCTTTAGGTATAAAGATTAAAAAACAATTTAAAAAAATTTCCAAGCTCAATTAAAGTAATATTTGAATAATCCACAATTGTCCTTTTCACATAGCCTTAAAAAAAAAATCGTTTTTTCATAATCACGCATTATTTCACATTGAAAATTTGCCATCCCACTGGAGCGCCAATTTATTATTAAGCCTTTTTTCGCAACATCCCCTGACGCTTCAAGTGGCCAAACGGAATTTAAATGCAAAGTTTTCAGTAGTTATTTTTTTGATTGCGGCAAATCAAATAAATAAATAAATTCCCGTGAATAAAACTAACAAAAAAAACGTGATTGCCTGTGTGCCACTGCGATAAAGAGCGAAACATCTGACATTATTTTGTGCAAATCAGCGCACATCAATGTCAGCAATAAACGCCAGCTAACAATGTGTACACAAAACAGCTATAAAAATAAACAAAAAACAACATGCAAAAGTTATCTAGTTAAATAGTAAAAAAAAAAAAAAAGTTTTACCACTTTTTTGGACAAATGCAATGCCATTAAAAACAACCTAAAAGCATTTAATATTGAGTGTAATTTTAAATATGTACAAACATGTTTTTTTTTCATCTTTAATATCCGCTATTATTTGAAGCTTTTTACTTTGGTAACTGTCTCTCAATTAAATATGCACAGCAACAACAAAAAATAGTTAAACTTTAAATACATATGTATGTATGTATGATGTAAAATATGTATATGCAAAAGCAGCCGCATAGATAAATTGTCACATAGAATAGGAAAACATGCGCATTCCCTGCTGTGTTTCAAGTTAAATGTCATGTTACTGTACACATTTTTTTTTTATTATTTTCGCCTTTTTGCTTTTTTTTTGTGTTGCCATTGCATTCCACAGATGGGTATTAGTAGCGCGCGCAATTGCTATTGCATATTGTTATCTCAATTACTGTTGCACGCTAGCGAAAAAATATGTACTAAGTATCTACTATAGGTACATAGTAGATGCGATTTGTTGTTGTTATTGCTACTTTTAAACATGTTCCATTTTTAGTTTGTAAATTATTTTAACCCATTACATGCCGCCTGACAGATTCGTTTTGACCCTTAATTCAAGAAACCCCGCAAAAACCAAATTTGGAAGTTAGTTAGAGAATTGATACATTCTAGAAAATTATTCTACGGAAAATTTTACTAGGGGTGGTCTCAGGCAAAAATTGCATGCCATCAACGTAAAAGCCTCTAAAAAATAAAATATAAAATCAGAAAAAAAACTTGGATTTTTTTTATTTTCTACAACAAAATTTTTAAAATTGAGTTTGGCTGTTATTCCTTCTTGGCACAGATCTTTTTTTTATTTTATAGAGACTTTTACGCTGGTGGCATAAATTTTTCGCCTGAGAAGACAGAATAATTTTCTGGAATATATCAATCCTCTAACTAACGTCCAAATTTGCTTTTTGCGTGGTTTCTTGAATTGAGGGTCCAAGCGAACCTTTCAGGGGGGAGGTAATGGGTTAAAACAATCTACGAAAATATTTTCCATGAAATTTTACAATATATGTCTTAACTTTTCATTTCGCTCAGACATTTATTTTAACAATTTTTTCCACTTTTTTGAAAACTACTTGGGTCGGGACGTTAAAACTTTAGTAGGTCATAGAATAAAAATACGAGCTAACTTTTGCAAATCCATCGAGCGCTTTAATACTGGATGCATATACTTTCAGAAAATATTAACAAAATTCGGGCTGGTGTTGAGTGTCGCAGAGTGCAATGTATAGTATACTGAAATTGTGATCTACAAAATTTCAGCTAAGTGTTCATACAAGTATCCAAAGCTAACTAATATCTTTTGTTTTTTGTCTTTTAAAACATAAAATTTTAGTTTTTAATAATCTTTAATGTAAAAATACATATTTAATCGTGTATATTATTTTTTTTTTTTTGCAGATAATATCTTTGGAAATCAAAAACGGCATCAGTGATCTCATATAAAGGTATGTTCTTTGTTAATCTAATATATCGAAGCACTAAGAGTGGCAGCTAGGGCCGGGACTACCCGTATATTCCGATATACCGATATTCGTTTTGCTATCCATTCTATTTTGCTATCCGGATATTCAAACAGCGCTTGAACGGCATGATACAATTATTCACAGGTACTGTGTTGCCAGAGAGTTTTGCTTCACATCGAAATTCGTGCTCCTCTATTTTTAGTTTGACGCATTTCAATGTTGATTCTTTTATAAGAAGCTGGCTTTTCCAAATGGGCGTCAGTTGACACAAGCGAGAAACGACTGGCGTGCTTTGTTGAACCCGGCCGAAATCGCTTAGGAGATTACAGCGCCAAATAAGAAGAAGAATAAACCTATTTTTGCGTATTTTCATGCATTGGCTATTCGAAAATGGTTTTCCCATGAACAATTCGAGATATTTACGGTGTTTCATTTTGATATTAGTAAATGGTTCTTCAGCCTACAAACCAAAACAGGAACTTACAATTTGCACATCTACTTATGGTACATACAAATAGATACATATGTATGTATTTGGACCCAAAATAGCTAAATTGAAAATTAGATTTACTCACAAGGAAAATCGAAATGCAAACATTTACTGTAGTCGTACATATAAATGTATGTAGTTGAATGTTAAATTTTATTTACATACATATGAATGTCTACTACATATGTATGTGTGCTTGCCTCAATATCCCAACTGCCTTTGGGATTCATCACACCCTCAAAACGCTACACCCGCACGTTAATTTCAAAATTATCAATTACTATTGACAAACGCATGTTGCCACTGTCGACAATCAGCAATCGGCAATCCAGTAAGGCCCATAAGCAAGTCAACAACAAAGGAAATGTGGCTTTTACACACACACATACATATGTATGTACGCACACAAATTGCATAAAGCCACCTGCAATAAACATAAACTTCCGTTGGCCATCTACACATTGCAACGCTAAGCGCCACAGCTTAGCTGCAGGTCCAACGTAGTTGAGAATTATTAGCAATTGGCGAAGAGGCTGTAGCGGAGCGCGGAGAAGAGTATGTAGTGACCGACCTCCACTCTGTCTGGAGGGTTGTGATAGAGGGGCAAAGTAGCTAAAAGTCAATTGTTGTATAATGTATGTATGTACATATGTTTCTGTGCTATCCAACATGTGACACCTTAAGCTTATTAGGTTTACAAACGGCACACTACACTGTAATACATACTTATCTATGTATATACGGTGGCGAAAATATAAATAGGCGTGCAATATTTTAAAAAGTTTTGGCAATTTTATTTAAGTTTTAGTATTTGTTTATGAAAGTGTAGCTCGTTACTTAGTTCTAGTAAAATAAAGTGCAAGTTTTAAGTGGCTAAAAAATTTCGCTGATCTCATGCATGTTTTTGTTGATGGCGTTACGCATTTTTTTCATGCAAAGTATGTTCGACCACATTTTAATATTAAAAAAAAATTAGCAATACCTGCAACAAAAAAAAAAAATGCTGTAAATCAACGATAAGTCTTAGCTACTTCAAACTTCCATTTCATTCTAAAGGTAATATAAACTGATTATGTACTCAACATTTTTCTAAGAAATCTAATTAAAACGTTCGAAATTTCAATAAATTTTTAACAAAGTTTGAAATTCGTACTTATATGGTTGTTGTTTTCTTTTTTTATAAATAAATCATAAACAATATAAAAGAAAACAAAAATTGCCAAAACCTGTTAAAATGTCGCGCACTTATTTATATTTTCGCCATTGTAGGTGTAACTATTAAAACAAATCCATACATACATACATACATACATGCGTACTTACATTAAGTGTATTTGTACTCATTAGGATGTATATTTGTGTGTCTGCACGCGTTGACAAATTAAATTTGATTGTTGTTTGACAGCCAACTGACTGGCAATCATCAAAATACTCGCAGCAGCGCCAGTCAACAAGACACATACATACACACATATGTACATATGTATAGTTTTGCATGTACAGATGCTTATCGCTGATTAACCCTGGAGTGTAAAACTAAACCAATCATTTAATATTCTAGTAGCTAAACTGGTTCAATAACTGGCATGAGCTGATGCGTAGGCCTACCAGTTCGATACTTTCGAAGAACTTTCGGCGGTAACGACTGTCTTTGAATTGTAGAGACCTCAATCAAGCATGACCAACGTTGGTAGAGCTCCATAAATAAAGGTGAATTATGAAAAACTAAAAAAAAAATCAATTTAAAAAATATACATCTTAAATTTATGAATTTAAATCGATATTCAAACAATTTATTTAAGGAAATACTAAAAAAAAATCTAAAGGAACAAAAATAATTATTAAATATCAAGATTTTTTTATTTTATGATCATTGCAAAAACGTGATTTTTTTTGTTTTTATTTTCTATAATTTTGTAACGCTTTTTGATGGGGACTTCGTTTTAATGAGCGATTTAACTCTTTTATGATCTACAAAATTATATCTGAAAATAACGGTTATCATATGATCGAAAAAATAAAAACAACAAATTAGTAATACAAAATTTATCGAAAAAATATAAAATAACGGTTAAATTTGATCGGAGAAATAGAAATCAAATTATAATGATTAAATTATGGTTTTTATTAGCATTTTACTTAGCATTGCATAGTAGGACATGAAAGTTGTCACATAAGGAATCTCTTAAATGGGCTTTGCATGTAAGCGGTTACCCAACGCACAGCATGACATCGGATCTGTTGATTTCTACGTAAAAGTGTCACCCATTTAACAACTGTACAATGTTTGTAATTGTTGTTGTAAAGATATATGTGTAAAGTATACTTACGACTCACAAGCAATGTTTATCCATGCACTGCAATGCTAAGTTTGCATAGCTGAGCCTTTACACAGACTATCTCGTTAACTGTAACAACAAGACTAGTATTTCCACTGCTAGTTCTGATGCATAGACGGACAACTGGCATTTCGTGTGGCATCGCCTGCAGGGAATCAACGAAATGCGTTTGTATGTGTGCTTGCTTTTGTTAGCAAATTGTCGAAAGTAATTTTCATTGCTGCAACACAATCTTGACATGGCTAATAAATTTTGTGCACTTACTTCTATTTATGTAAATTAAAGCGAATGCAATTATTGCCGATTAAATTTAAGAAATGGCTCCAATGCCGTTAAATATACATACATATTTATGCTTAGAAATTCTGAACAGGTATGCAAAGTTACTAAATAAGGCAAATTCACAAATGCAGTCACCACTTCATATTGTCACGTGAGGGCAGGTATTTAGTTATGTCAATTATACTAAAGTACCAGCTTGACCCAGCTTTACTTTTTTTTAAATTTTCACGATTTGGATATCAAATACTGGTCATTTATTTAGGTAGCTTAAAAAAAATATTTTGGAACTAAATTAAAAAAAAAATGGGCTTTTGATATCTATAAAGTAGGTAAATTTATTACTTAAAAATTTAGATGGCAACCCTATTTAGAAATACTCTGAAATGAATAGTACATATCTTGTGCGTATACCGATACCTGAGTGGAAGATCGACCTATCTCAGCAGCCAGCTCGAAAACGCCCTATCTCAAAAAACTTTTCAGGAATGCCCCACTTTAGAATTTGATTGAAGGACGCCTATTTCAGAATTTGCTTGAAAAACGCCCTATATGAGAATTTGGTTGAAGAACGCTTCCGATTCAAAAATCAGCACATTTTCAATGCATTTTTATCTGAGATTGGGCGTTCTTCAACCAAATTCTGAGATATTGTGGTTTCAATAAAATTTTGGAATAGGGCGTTCTTCAATCAAATTCTGAAGTAGGTGGTTCTTCAAAAGTTTTCTGAGATAGGTCGATCCTCCTCTCAGGTGATGCATGGTGTTATTAAAATTAGAAAAATTAGAAAATTTCAAAAAATAGTTCTGCATGCTACCGTTTCTTTAATTTGATGGCACACTCTTCAAACGTCACAGGTATGTTGTATTTGATGCCAACGTTTATTACCTCTAATATGAACATTTTATTTGAAAACTTCCCAAAGTTATGACGGTTACAAAATAGAAGACAAGGTTGAAGGAGGAGTGTACTCGGAGCAACTGGGAGTACGTAAGTCATTCCGCCTGACGGACCACTATAACGTTTTCCAAGCGGAACTGGCGGCTATATAGAAGACTGCCGAATATTTAAGGACAGGAGCAATCGATTGCAGCAGTGCCTATTTTACCTGTTTGCTTTAACCTTTAAAGAACTGAGCGATTTAGCTTACACAAGGATTAGGCTATTGCTCAATTTTGCCAACTCCACATTCTGGTTTACATAGGAGGGGGTTAATTAGATCTTAGTTAGATCCTTTGTTGCATCAAAATGGGCCACTTCAACCTAAAAAAAAAAAAAAAAATTGTTTTAAAATAGATTTATGTAAATATTTTCTCGTAATTTCAAATTTATTTAAATAGTCACAAACCCAGCCAATTTTATCTTCGTACTATCATAGCAGGGAAAGCTATAAGATCCTGCCATGCCCACCGCGAAGTCAAAGCCAATCCTTACTGCTGCCGCAAAAAATTATAAAATTACACGAACAATTCCGGCAAAACATTGGTTTTACCGCGTAAAGCATAAACTATTATTTGTGTTCGAGGCTGGCTGCAGCAACAACAACAGCAACTACTTCACAATTTCGCAGTCATAGTTAACAAAAGCATCAAACAGTAATCAGAAAATCAGTAATGACTGCTGCTGATGAGTACAAAACAAAAAAAAAATAACGAATAAAGCAAGCCAACTCAAATATCTACAACTGTCGCGGTGGTGGCAGCAACAATTGTTGCAACTCTAAATACAATAGAAAATTCACTTCACTATCGCTTAACAACTTGCAACAAAATGTCGGTATTGCCCAACCCCGTATATGAAGTGAGGGCGTATGGAAGTTGCAGCAAACTGCAAAACAGTTGAATGCATATTTTATTGGCCTGTTTAGTTGTCTGGCGGGCATGTCACTTTTTCTTCAAATATGTATATAGAAAAGTGGCAGCAAATTAGAAAACTCATTGTTGAAAAGATAAGAAAATCAGCTTGCTGCAGCTGCTTAAGCGTCGAAGGGGAAGGAACGAAAAAGAAGAAAAAAATATGAATCCAAGCAGCAGTGGTTAAGCATAGCGCACAACTGACGGACAAGCAGATAAATGAACAGTTGCATAAGATAGACGGGAGGTTAGATGCAGCGCGCGAGAAGTTGTGGACGGCAACCGAGCAAGTCCTTACGACAAAGGAGTAAACAAAAGTATAGACAAAAGGTGACAGCATACAAAAGGTGAGACAAATGAGCAGACAAAACGTTGAAGACAGCTAGTAGCTGGCGGCAAACGAGCTGCAACTAAGGGAGATAAACAACAACAACAAAAAGTGTAAAACAACAAAGAGCAGCAATATCAACCCCAGAACATAAAACCAGCAGCAGCATTCGCGGCTGAATTGCATAAATTTAAACAGGTAACAGAACACTTCCGTTTGTTGCTGACAGAGCAACTTTCGAAAGTATTTTGCTGAAATTTGCAACATTTACGCAAGTACCACACAATTTGAATGGATAATCTGTTGATGTTGCACATATGTAGATATGTACATATGTATCACACTACTATTTATTACTATTGCGAACACGCATACTCGTATTTTGTAACTAAAAGTGCCTTCAAATAGTAAGTTGACAGAGCTCATACACTAATCAAAGTATGTACATGTTTGTGTAGTTTTGCTTTCACAAAAGTTGTGAATTTGGAAAATATTTTCCAACCTCTAAAACCACATTACATAGAGTAGCAGTGCATTTTAATGCTGTAACCTCAAAAAAAAAAATGAAAAAGCTTTTCAAACCTGTAAGTGTATGTATGTCTTTTGCAAACCACAACCAAGGGACCGTTGAGCATTCATTGTGCATGGTGGGCATCAGCAAGCATTGTTGCCTGAGTAACTGCTAGAAAACTGGCTAACTATGCTTAGACCACAACTTTTCTCTTCCATTGGAGTTGGTGACACGAAAAAGTATTGTTTTCAAGTTGTCATCAAAACTACAGGTAATTTGTGTGTAAGTGTGTGAGTGTGTGTGTGTGTGAGGGAGGACTCCCCGCCTCTTGCTGGGGTAAGGTAAGAAACTTTTGTGAACTATTGGCTATTCTGGTTGCCATTGAACAGCTTTATTTAAATATGCAAAACGAAACTTAATTTTCGATTTGGGTGGTTAAAATATCACTTTCCAAATTGTAAATCCGGACCTCATTGTTAGTACTACATACATATGTATGTATGTATGTATGTATGTATACACACTTACATGCAGTGACTCAAAAGTGAGTGTAAATAGAAACTAAACAAATTTATTTTCATGTTGAATTTTTCTCATTTCGTTTATATTTATATAAACGGTTTTAACAATTCTTAGGTAGCCACTTTACACATACTGGTTTTGCTGCGTTATTTATTTTTAGATACGAGTTTCTTAACTCAGTTAACATTATACTTTCTAATATACACACATGCGTACATACATATTTAGTTATAATTTTTTAACGATATTTTTCTTTAAGTTCTTGAATTGAACTGCTTTGTTTAATTACACAGACCTGCNCCCCTTCACGTCTTCCAAAAATATATTTTTTTTTACATTTGTAGGTACGTTAAATTAAAATGTATCTTTGACTTTTTCCAGAGCACGTCGCACAATGTGGCGACTAAAAGAAGCTAGCTGAACAAAAGTCAATGTTAAATTTCATATTTTAAAATTTTTTAGCAATTTGCATGAAATACAAAAGCTAGTCTATTTAAAATTGCATTACTTTAAAAACCCAATAGTATTTATTAATTAATTAATAAAATAAATAAAACTTTTTAATACACCACGCTTCTATAAATGGACTAAAAAGTTGAAAATAGAATTAGTTTTGATAACTTTTGATTTTGAAATTTTAGCAAAAGCATTATAAACAATCTATGAGAACGAAAATGAAAACCGTCATCAAAATTAATTTTATGGCACAGCTAAATATTTTTTTTTTACTTTTTGGTCCATTTATAGAAGCGTGGTATATTGAAAAGCTTTTTTATTTTATTTATTTTCTACTTTTTGGTCTTGTCTGTATAAAATTTTGCAATAGATCTTAAAATAATTCAACGATATTCTGAATATGTATTGTATTTTATCAAACTGACTTGTTTTTTATTTTCTCTTTCAACACACATGTACATACATACATACATATGTACATAGATATAGCAGCAATTAATTTCATTTAAAGAAATGACGTATCGTGCGGATCCGCTAAAGCGTAGTGCATATTTTTAGGCGTAGTCTAGTGGTACTAATCGTATGATCTTTGATATGATACAACCGTAGAGGTTGATGTCTATACTAGCTTTTATAGAAACTTTAATTATAGCAAAGGTGTCTGGACAAACAAGAAAGCAAGTTGATAAAAGCGTGATAATAATAATAATAAGAATATCCATAAAGATACTAAGTAAATAAGAAAATCTTAGGTAATTCGGAGTTAACGCTAGTTATACACGGTAACGGTCACACGGAATGGTATGCGCCTCTAATCACTCACTACTTTAGTAAAATATTATTATACGGGTGTCAAACTAGAGAAGTTTTGAAAAGATTTATTTCTAAAATACTTTTAAAGGGGGTGGCCATCTTTACAAAAAGCAACAATCATTTCAATTTACGGAGCCAGTAAATGCAGCATTGCAATACTGGTGCCAAACTAGAGTCTCCAACAAAAAAGTAAAACTTAGTTTAGTTTATTAGTTAATTAAAATATCACATGGAAGTATCTAACAAAATTCCACCAAATTTTTTTGAAACCAAGCCAAGAGTTTTGTACGCATTTCCAAAATTTATGCAAAATAAAATAAAATATCTATAATATCTCTATTAAGATAAGAATCTTACATACATACATGTCTATGTGTGTATGCAGAGTACCCGGCGGACAAAAAAATAACCAACGAAATCAACTTGATGTACGCGGGTGGCTTGGCTATATTAATACTGGGCTGATGGTATCGGCAGTTCATCTTGTTTGTAAGTGGACCGAAAAACATTTACTGAATGGGACATAATGTCGTGGAGTCAGCAAAGGAGCGGTCTAGTTTACCCGTAAAAGGGCATTTCGTGAAAAACTGGGGTCTGTCACAGCACGTCGCTCAGGGTAGGTATATTTACACCACAGTCATTCAATTGATAATATATTATGAAGCTCTAGTCTAGACAGGGTTCGAAAATACAGAGCAGCGAGTCGGATAACTCACTACCTTTGAGGCAAATTAGGGAGTACAGCACAACATATATCCATATGAGCTTTCGAAGACTGCTTCTCCAAGATCTCTCCACAAGACGTTTGCCAACTATTAGTGCTCTTGTGGCTCTTGATGTCGTCATATCGACATATTTCTTCTATGAGAGTAGGCCGTCGTATCATGGTTAAATATCTTACTTCCGAGACAATGCCTATTTCGGTGCTATCGAGAGCTATAGCTCTCATTTTCGGTAGGTTTCCTCTTGGTGCCCTTTGGGTTGTGTTTCAAATTATGTTCTCCTACTTCCCTCTTTTTATACCCGAGCGCACTTGTGCACAAGGGTATATTAATTTTGTTCACATAACGGTTGTTTGTAA
>NW_016161540.1:14891-43607 GCF_001687245.7 Rhagoletis zephyria
CGGTAAATTTAAGAAATGCTTGAAACTTCAATATTTCGAAATTGAAGGACGCTAATTTACTCAAAATTGATACACCTCGGCTTACCATCTAGCGGAAGGTTTCGGAAGGGTGAAAAAACATATATTTAATACTTGCGCCGGGTATTTAATGTTCGGCTCCGCCCGAACTTAGACTTTCTTACTTGTTACATATTATGGCTTTGAAATCCGCAAAGCCTGTAAGGAGTTAATCAACTGCCGCTCTCTAGAATAAGGACATTATTTAGTAGAGGAAATTCGAAATATGCAAACATGTATCCGAGGATAACCGCATATTTTAAAACATTAATTGAATATGTAATAGAAATTTAGCGGTTAAAAGAAAGCATGAAAAGATGCCAAAGTGTTGTACTCCACTTTCATTGCTTTTAAGTTTTTCCTACAATAAACCTTAAGGATATACGACGAACAGCAACTTCCTTGTCTACTTTCTTGCTAGTGTGCCCCTATCTGAGAGTACGCTTGTAAGTACTATGTTCGGCCACGATCGACCTCAACTCGATTATTTTATTTTTTTTCAACATTTTCTACTTCCCTCACCAACTCGACAGAGCTGCTGCGCAACATTTGTGGCAACTTTGTTAAATGAGCTACAGTGCGGTGCATGCAACTTATTAAGATGTCGACAAGGCAGCAATTGCGGTTACGAGTAGCTACAAGCAAGTACATAACAACAAATAAAATTGAAAAGTGAGGGGACTAACAGCAGCAGTCGAGAAAGGCTACTGAAGTAAGCAAATACAAATAGCAAAAAGAGCAAGGACAATGTAGTATATATGTTTTATTTTTGATGACACACAGAAGGGAAAAAAGTTTGTTATGTTTATGTCTGCCTCGCAGCATACACACGCACAATATTAGCTACACAGTTGCATCATCAATGTAAGCAGAAAAATGCCACAACAATAACAACGGTAACAACAATCTTCCAGCAACAACATGTATGTTCCCAAACTGAAGAGAACAAGCTATCAGCAGCGCATCAGCATCCAACCAGTGTTGCCGTTGTGCGACTAAGGGGGAAATTTTACTCTTTTTAAGTCCCAATAACCCTTTTAGCCGACTTTTTGAAAATTTTGATTTGTTAACCCTTTCCCAAAATTATGTGCGACTTTTGCCATTTTTAAGGAATTTTTTAGAGATTTCTTAGGAAATGTTAACAGAACTACCATGTTATGAAAAAATAATTCCTCCTGTAAGTACGAAAAATGTATCGCTTACAAATTTTACTGTGTATGTTTCTAACCCTGTTTTGTGCAAAGCTTGTTCCGCTATTTTCTTTTAAAATTCAACAGCCGAATGTTCTAGCAGATTTGTTCTTTTGCTAGTAAAGAAAAGCAAACATAATATGGTGACCGTTTTTTCCTCAATTACTCCTTTTTGCGACTTTCTGAAAATTCTCAACGGCAACACTGCATCCAACTTAAGAAATTGAATTGTCAGTCGCTTTGTTAGTTAGTTGGCATAGGAAAACTCTGGGTATTTAATAAAAACTGGCAATGCAAAGTGGTGAGCTATGTTAGCTATGAAAGCTTTGAAAGCTACATATGTAGCATCGAGGAGGTGAGTGGAAGGGAAGTGCGCGAGTTAGCGACCAGGAAGCGACAGCGCAACAGGAGCATAGCAATAAAGCATCAACGCATATGTTGGATTTCTTTGAATTTATTTCATTTCATGTATATTCTTGTGCACTACACATTATTAGCTTTCTTTAGCATCGAAGAGTTTGCGTTTCTTTATATTAGACAAATGCTAGTTTGTACGTGGTTGTATGAACAAATGGCTACAGTATATGAAAAGTCAAAGTGATATGAAGTATGCGAAGTTTTCTTGGTTTTCTTAGTTTTAAGTCTCAATATATTATTGCCCTGGAATAGTAGTGATGGACGAAGGTATTTATTGAGTCTCTTTGATAATTTTTTTTTTTTTTTATACTAAAACACTCAAATGGAATGTATTCATACATGCACCCCGAGTGAAAATTTGAAGGCTGTTCTGTTTACAACAAGGTACAAGAAGAACCTTGGCTTGCTTTTGCTTGGTGAAAAGCTGCTTGATTACTCTGACGACGTCAAATATCTCGGGATCGCCCTGGATAAGAGACTAAGTTGGAATTCCCGTCTAAACAAAACCTTTAGTGGCCCGAGCCGTGGGCCCGTCGAAGAAATTTCGGTCGAACAAGGGGTCTTAACTCCAAATTACTAGAATAGCTATACCGAACTATAGTATTGACAATAGTATTGACAAATACATAGTCCGTTCGATTTAAACCTTATCAGAACCAAAGGAAACATCCTTCCCAAGGAATTTATCGGCTCTAGTTTTCTGTTTTTTTATCATGTGCCTCATTTTTTTAGGTTTTTTATTATAAATTTTTTCAAATAAAAACTAAATAATTTTATCAAAACTAAAAAAATTACCATGGAATTGAGCAAAAATAATTTTTTTTTAATATAAGTTAAAAAAAATATTAAAAAAAATTTTAAAGTAACATTTATGAAAAATCTTTAAGGAAAAAATTCTTTTAAAACAATGCTATTTAAAATCGGAGTTTTAGAAAAATATATTTAGAAAGAAAATTTTTATAGCAAAAATTTAATTTTTTAGAAACAATAACAAAAGCAGAAATTATCCAAACAATAAAACTGTAGAGAGGAAATTATCCATACAGGAAAAAATTTGGGAAAATGAATTGTAAACAAGTAAGTTTTAAGGAAGAGATAATTCTCATATAAAAATTTAAGAGCACCGTTAATTTCTTCATGATCCAAAGATCGAATCTAAATCAAATTATTATGGGGCCACTCTGAGGAAAAAAGTAATTACAAAATTTCAAAAAAGGAATTATAAAAATCGGTAAAAAAATATTCCAACGAATTCCTTATTTGGTCTATGAAAAAATCGTTCTTTTTACTGACCTCAAGAAATAAGAAGAATTTTTAATTATAGATTTATGGTCCCGAAAGGGTTAACTTATGCCGCCATAGTCTGTTGGCCAAAAACGCCAATGTTTCACGTCTGAATAAACTCTAAAGGATATCTCTACTGTCTTGTGGACTCAGTTGGTACTCTTCGCGGCCCACACTTGAATCGTGGATAAACTCAGAACGCAGTAAATACTTGGGAGAGGTAGGGGGTGTTAGACTGGTCAAACTTTTTAGTTATCCTTTTATTAGAAAAGATATAAGTCTTTTGAGCAGAGCCATCATCAAGTTGCTAATGCCGCCTTTGCCTTGAAGACGAGGAAACGTCAGAGCAGATTATGTGTGTTTGTCAAGCATTGGTCAGACTAAAATTGCAATACTTCAGTTCTTCCTCAGTCGATACCCGTAAGGTTATGAATTCGTTTACCAGGAAACTTTTAGCTGTGATAAAGAAGGCTAACAACATCTTGGGTCGTCAGGGTTAGGACCCATCATAGGTACACAAAAGATCTTCTAGGTCGTGGTGTCCCTTGTTTCTGGAGCACCCAAAAAATTTATATTACATTTCATTCCGAGAATTTTTATCAATTAATTTTTCTTTAATTTAATTTTAGGTATTTATTTATAAAAATATTGGTTTCTATTTAACAGAAGTTGCACTAATACATTTTTCAAACTTTGTTCAATAAACGAAAATATCAACAAACATTCATACATTTTTCCAGATTTTTAATTCGATGTTTTAGAAAGATTTTGAGTATACAGTTTTGTAGCTCATCCAATTTTAGTATAATAAAGTGCAAGTTTAAAGCAGCTAGGACTTACCGTTAATTTTTGGCAATTGCTTTTTTTTGTTAGAGGTGGTACTCATTTTCTTCCATGCAAAAAAAAATCATCGAACATAGCGTTGGCTGAGTGGAAGATCGCCCTAACCCAGCAAACGCTTAAAAGTTCCATATTTCAGACTGGGATTGAAGAACGTTCTCTCCCAGTAAATGTTTCAAAAACGTCATATCTCAACGGTAAATTAACGGTAAGTCCTAACTTCCTCAAACGTGTTTGAATTGAATGCCCTTGAAAATGGCATACTCGTGAAACGGATCGGCTTAATCGGTATTGGTGGGTTACTCACGCGCAGGTCCAACTGCCATAAAGCTCTGGCAGGCCGGGTGGTAAACTGGCTTGTAAACTGAACACTCTATTGTTCTAAAGGGCTTTGATTTCATACACT
Organism: Rhagoletis zephyria; assembly: GCF_001687245.7. NCBI lineage: Eukaryota > Metazoa > Arthropoda > Insecta > Diptera > Tephritidae > Rhagoletis > Rhagoletis zephyria. The sequence continues at coordinate 19,086 of NW_016161540.1, forward strand.
TCTGAAATGGCTTCCAGTAATTTTTTATCTACCTACATAAACTCCTACTAGTTACTCCGTGGGACCTGGTCCGAGCAAGATCTAAAATTATAAACGAAATTTTCTAACAGCGGTCGCAGGTCCATATTAAATCTCCGTGAGTATTTCTGTCTTGAAAAGGCCTTCTCTTTAAAGCATTGCCGTTCGGAGGTGGTGCAAAATTTTAGATCACTAGATTTCTGTTATAACATGAGGATGCACACCACAAATTACAGGAGAAGCTCTGGCAAACACTAAGCAAAAGTTTCAGTACCAAGATATTATTATTACTATCAAAACTTGGAGACAGGGTTTGTTCAGGTGTCTTCGGCTGGGAGATCTCCGCCAAAACTATGTTGCAGCTTCCGAACAGCTGCAGTATCTTAATATGTAGCTGCTACTTTAAAGCGATAGACTCACCGCTAAAGAGTATGACGTCAGTTAGGGCACATACTCTGATAGCCAGGGTCCTATACGCTATGATGGTGAAATTTAAATTGCTCAGGAAATGTCAGACCTCCATATAAACAACTTGGGAGAGGAGTAGTTGTGCTAGCTAGGGACCATTAACCCCTGTTTTTTACCACAACTTTACAAAACAAAATTTAGCATTTACAAATAGGTGTCATTTACATTAGTCCACAAATCAAATAACAGAGAAATAAATGAGCAACAACCAAAACAAAATTTGTAATACTTTCCACCACAGCAGCTTCATGCGGTATGCGGTAATAACAAGAGAAAGGAAAAAGCCAGCCGGTGGAAATGAATCAGTGATTGACTACTCGCATGTTGCTACTCCAGTTTTTTGAACAACAAATCTCCTCGAAACCTTATCATCACAGCAGTTCTTAAGCTTGTGCCCAACAAAATATATCAATAAATACTTATGTACATATGTCTGTATGTATGTATGTACAACTCTTGCCGACAAACAAATGTTGTCATCAATATGTAGCAACTATTTACACTTCCTTATCGCATGTCAATTTGTTTTTCCTTCAACGCCACTTCAACACTTGTGAAGGGTCAAAAAGTGATTTACACGTGCCTCGATGACAAGTGGCATCCATACAAATGAGATGAGATGCTTTGCAAATCGATAATATTGGCAGTGGCAAGTGTAAAAGTGCTTGATGGCCTCACTTTATTTTTGCTATTGCGATTTATTGCTCATGGGCGGGCCAATGCAAGCCCATCTATTCAACACTTTATTGAAGTCGATAGCATATTTGCTAGTGTATTAGTTGATTTGTTGCACCTTTTTCCTCACCGCTTACAGCTGACAACAATCATTGGGCATTTCATTCAATTATCGCATTTCTTATTGCAATATGTTGGTGTTTATATGGTGTATTGGTTTATATTAATTTTCATATCGATGGGCCTCTGCAATATCGCATTTCCTTTGTGAACGCCCAGGTCCAGCAGATATTAGGCAACAAGGAGACATACATACATATATGCATAAAGAAAACTATCAGATATATGTATATCTACTATAGGTACGGTGACCATCCGTTCTGTTTTTTGCAGTACCGTACTGTTATTCAAAGGTCTGTCCTGCGTAGTTTTTTAAAACGCATATTTATCAACATATAGGCTGTTATAACTACATGAGGATAAGGCTGATATGGAAGCTTCAACAAATCAATGCGTTCTAAATTTTGTGTGAGGATAAACAATGAACGGTAAAAAAATAGAGACCACATCCCAAGTATCAGTGTTACTGATTTACTCTACAAATTTTGTACTAATCGCGTTAACCTATATTTTTTCAAGAATATTCTAGTTCGATGAACACGTAAAGAGTACACAATTTTCATTTCAAAGATCTACCAATTAACGTAAGCGATCTACAGTTCGAAAGGTATTGAAGTGCCTGTACAAAAATATATAAATTGTGGCATCGGTAAGAAAAAATCGTTAAAAATCAAAGCGAGTTATTAGCCACTTAATACTTGCACTGGTTTTACTTGAATAAATTCAAACTAAAAACTAAAAATTTTCATGAAAATTTGTTGATTTTTTCTTTCTGTATAAAGTTTGACATGTGTGGGTTTGGTTCAAGAATGAACCATGTTTTTTAAAAACATAAAAAAATTTTACTTGAAAAACATTGCAAACATTTAACAAAATTCCCTATACACTCACTTTTAACAACCAGGGTATATTTTGTTCTTATTTTTAATACTACGCAAATTTACATATACATGAAGGTATTTCTTTCTTTTTATTGTCCTGCATTTTCAATTCATATTTCTGGTCACCGTAACTATTGGTGATATCGGCAAGTTCGTAAAGATGAAACCGTTTTCATCGAAACATTTACACATATGTACAGTTTAAAAAATGATGCACCAGAAATTGGTCTGAGCGCCATGGAGGACACTTCTGGAGAATTTTTCCTGGTGAAATCCTATGAACTAAGCAGAATAGAGCCGAAACAATTTTTATGTAATTTTAGAAGTTGTATAAGGTGTTAAGTTTCATGTTCTCGCTTGCTAAATAATATTTGAATTTTGTGTACATAGAGCGAAATGCTGGCTAATAACATCGATTCACATACGCTTTGATTGTGGCTTATACCCCTAGGCGTATGAGTGATATTTGCAGTTGAATGAGCACACATTTGACCTAAATCACTGAGTTTATTATCCATTCAAACGTTTTAACACAAAAATGAGCATCACTCTTCAGCGCTGCAACAATTCAAGCATAAATAAAATCAACGGAAACACTAACAATAAAAAAAATACATTTGAAAAAAATGTACATACATATGTATGCATGCCAGGCGCGATGGCTCATTTCGTAGAATTAAATAAAAATATATTCAAAATATTTACGTTAATTGACTGTAATTAAATTGAATTTGTATGACAATTAACGGACATTGATTGAGCGATCAAATGGTTAACAGTGCAGTTGAGTGAATGTAGTTGACTGTAGCTGATGTTTAAACTGTTGAAATCTCTGAAAAATTAACAAAGAAAATTTCATAAAATTTATTGGGCAATTAAAATTGATGTACTTTTTGGTTTGAAGTTTGAAACTGAATTTAAATATTTGAACGCTTTGTGGTATGTGGATACATATAGTACAATATTAAAGATACAACTTTTTGCAAAATTGTTATTTAAAGAGGAGACTTAAATTTTACACTATTCAAGTCTATTTGGAAAATGTTCTGTTACAACTTGCTGTCTCCTGTAGTGGCAAAAAACTTTGGTATTAGCTGTCGTCTATTACCCATTGGCTTGCTTGCTGTACAGGCACTTTACTACTCCTAACTAACAACCCATGAGCCGCATAACCAAACGCTACTTTGAGTACGCTTTGCGCTACGTCATTTTGTCTCTTCCTTTCTACGACTCTTCATCGCTGGCAACGCTGCTGACATTTACAAGACTAATTTTAGTCAATTAATAAAGTTTTTTGCTTAAAAGGCACTAAAGACGCGCGCGCGCTCCCGCTGACGGCCACTTTTACTGCAAAAGAAGCAATGTATTGCAACTCGGTGGCGAACGTCAAATAGTGAAGAAGAATGGTGGAGTAGAGAAAAACAAAACACAAATTACAAAGCGCACAAAACGTGCAACACTCGTAAACCCATGGCGAAACATCTAAACAACATTCTATTAACTCTACGCCAGATTTCTGCAAATTTGGTCTTAAAAGGTTTCTACGGCAACTTTTGGCTACAAACATTCGTCTGTCTGAGTAACAACTGGCAGCAACAACAAACAACAGTCATGCAAAGAATAGTCATTAAATGGTAAAAGGCATTTGGTTCATATTTTCACATCCCTTGGTCTTTGTTTAAGTGGTCAATGAAATGAGGGCTAGTATTTAATACTTTAAAAGGCAAAGAAATATCTGAGGAAACGGTGAGTAAAAATTTGGCACAAAGGGTATACAATGTTTAGCAAAATTGTTTGAAATTAAAATGAGCATAGAGTAGGCATCAACAAATTTTATTTTTAAATCAAACATATATTGCAACAATAATCCCTAATTTCGCTAATCAATTTAATAATTTATCAGACTGTTAAATTTAAAATGATAAATTTTCTGAACTAAATTGTCCTATTTTGAATTTTAACAGGCTGGTAAATTTAACATTTATTGATGCAACCGGGCATAAGCAACTTAAAAAGCTTACGGCCGAGATTTTCTGGAAAATTTTGGAATGGGTTATGCCATATCCAAGTGGTGGCCGCCATTTAAAAACGTTCTTTGGACATTGGTCGGTAAATCGATAGACTCCGCCGAGTATTAGTAGGCACGGCTTATCACTCCGCTACGGTGGTTGCCAATTATGCAACTAGTAGAAATAAATTTAAACCATAAGGCCAGTATGCAGCTCTCAAGAAAAGCCAAGAACCTACATATAAAATAAAGTACAAGAAATGGCTAAGAAATTTTCTTGAGTCAAATTTCCTTAAGGTAGTACGCAGTCCTTAAGAAATTTGCTGCGCTTTCTACTACGGTTTTCCAAAATTTTTTTGTGAACATTTGTTAACTTTCCTAACTTTTGTATCAAGTTCGAAACTTTGATTTATGTATACACACTATCGTTGTTTAAAGTACAAAACCGCGTATCAAGATAATGCAAAACCGGGTTCGTGAGGTTGCATAAAATACTTTCAAGAGAGTAAAATCACTCATATTTCAAAATGCTTCTCTTTTTTATAAAGCAAACGCATACTGACTAGTGTATTTCAGGACGAATGGATAAGGATTGAGCCAAGAGCTTGTGTGAGCAAATCCAATCTTTGGCAGCATATATCAGTTACGCGGTTTTGTTCTTTAAACGACGATATGGTTTTGGTTAAAGCTTCGCCAATACAGCTCGCTTTATTTGAATAGGTACACATGCTCAGAACTGAGCTTATATCTAAATTTTTGGGTATCGGAGAAGTTTTTTTTATCGCATGTTAAAGAATGATCAATTTTACAGAAAAATTGTGAAAATGGAGAAAACACCTCTTTTACTTTGAATTTTGTTCCACGACTTATCAAACCACATGAAATGTATGCTAATTATTTTGATTCAATTGAAAAGGCACAGTGACGTTAACACAATGAAAGGACTATATTAAACCCTTCATTCTCATTCCAGTATATAACGCCTTAAGTATGGCCTACTAAGTACTATACATCCTTAATTCTAATGTATGGAAAACCTCTATCCTGTAGAAAATACTAGAGGCACTTTGAAAAATCAAAGGAATCTCGCTGTTTACCACTTGCGATTGTCCGACACGCAAACTTTGCAAAACAATAAATTCCAAATAGAGAAGCTCGGCCAAATACTAACATATGTGTAAGCGCCAATCTATTATTATTATGCGAAATAGCCTCAATCGACCTTATTTCCATTGATCTTGTTACATGTGATTCATTGGATAGGGAACCTGTTGATAAATATGAAATAAATAAATTTAAAATAAATAAAAATATTTTAAGTCGATCGAAAAATTTCGCCCAAATCTGCCACTGTTCTACTGGCTCAACGTTTAAGTGAACCCATAATTGGTTTAAATTGTCATGTTTGTAGAGATTACTTCGAAGAATATGTAATACAAAATTTTGAAAAATAATAACAAAAGACCAAAATAGCCGACTATTCCCTTACTAAAGCTGCTGCACTTTTTAAATCTCGCACACCACTTTATCGTACTATAGCTTTTACACAACTCTACGCAGACGTCACCGTCAACCGGTAACCATCGCATGTCACCGCAGCGGATAACGTTAGCAAAGGACGCATTTAACTACTACGAGCAGAAGAAAAGCCTACGTGAAACTTTCAACGTTTTCGTTGTCAAAAAGTAAGACAATACAAATTCAGGGAAATGTCTTACATTACAAAAACAAAGCAGTGCTCTTCTAGCGTAGCGGAAGCTAAGAGCATTTTCCCCGCCTCTAGCTCGCGAAATGCTAGGCTCTTCACCGATCGGCTGTGACACAAAGCAAATGAATTTACGCTAAAGTTGCTTATTTACGCTGTAAATTTATTATACTGTGCATACGCACACCCACACACACACACACACCCACACACACACACACACAAGCAAAGCAGTGATAGACTGGTAGAGCTTACGTCAAACGAAGGATGAGAGCTAGCTGTGGGTGGGGGGCGGAGTGAAGAGCAAGAGCAAAGTAAGCTTACGCACATGGATGCATAGCTTTTCGTATCGTAGCGAAATGTCGACCACGCACAGCATTAGCTAGCTGCAAGGCGTTGCGGGGATTTAGCTGCCACTTGTCTTTGCATTAACTTTGCGCGCAGGATACACTTTTTTTCGACAATCCCAACGCTGCGAATCTTAGGCCGCTTTATTTCTTACATTATTCGTATACATATATTTTTATTTGGTCTATTTTGTATATTTTGTCCTTTTGCCTACGGCGAATGCCAACTGCTGCCATGGCAGTTTAGTCTTAGCTAAAAGTAGTTAATCTTTGTTAAGTTTATCTCTTGCTGTGCTCGCTTAAAATAAATGCGGACACAAATAAATATAAATTCATGCACTGAGATACAAATAACGTAGCGAGAAATGTGTAAATACAAGAATTGTTGCGCAATTTAAAACATTTTTTAGCTAACAAATTTTCATGGACGGCAATGCAGCGCAGTAGAATAGAATTTCAGCCAAGAGTATGAAAGAAAGTTAGTAAGCCTTTTTATTACGTATATAAAACAAAGTTAATATCTATCGTTTGTGAGTTAGTTAAAATAGCGGATATACATACATATATTAAAATAAGTAACACAGCGCCCTGAAAGGTATTTTGTGTGCGCAATATAGTTTCGGTTTCCCAAATGAATCCTAAAAGAGCCTTTCTAGTCTAATTCTTAATTACAAAGAGTTGGACCATTGAGGCCTTAAAATGAATAGATCTTTGACTAGCCAAGTGGCGACAGTCGACATGCTGACCCTCCGATAACACCTCTGGGATGCATATGATATCGTAGTTGCTTGTGATTACTTAGGTGCCCAGAGAGCAGTCATATATCATTTATGTTTAAGTTTCCCACAGTTCCCCAAAACTTACAGCGTTCAGTGTGTACCTAAATAACATTATTTTTTTATTCTACTTTATTTACTCGCATTTATGTTTTTTATACCCACTTACTTTGAGACTTGGCCAATATTAAGTTCTTAAAAAAAATTTATAAAATTTAAAAGAATTCCATCTTTTACATTAGCCTACAATTACCCTACTCAGTATAATTTAATTATTCAGTTCGTTGAAATCATTAGCTTAATATATGTTAAGTCTATTAAAAATCAGTAATTAAATGTAAACCAAACTATTGAAATCGAAATGCTACGAAAAGCTTCTTTGCATACACGCATCAACATATGTATGTACTTCCTCACATACATATATACATTTTATGAGAATGACATTGAATAACAATCCCCATGGACCTTGCACTCACGAAAAGCATCAGAAGAGTTTTTGATTTGATTTATGAACAATTAACGAGAATTTGTAAAACGCAATGGTGACCGCAAGCAGAACAATTATAATTTGTCTTAATTTTCATATGTGTACATACATACATACATACATGCATATATGTGTGCTTATAATCGCAGTAAAATCTAATTAACTTGCTATACGCATATGCATACATACATATATATATTTTACAAGGAGAAAGCATTGAAAGCCTGTCCCCCGTAGTGTGGAACTTTAATCCGAACTAAAACTCCCTGCGTCCGCTATACCGTATCCCTCCCGGTACCACCGTAGAGTATTTCGTCATAGTGCGGTTGAGCCTAAGCTCGAGCGTACCTAGTCTATTTCTCTACGTTTTCTTGCCAGCCAGATTTCGATGTGTGAAATAAGCCTGACCGCTGTTGGAGTGATCCCATCGGTGTTGCCACTGCTCTATTGCGCGACGCCTCGCTAGCGACTTCCAGGACTTTACGTGGGGCTCGCCGTGGATTGAACTGGACGTTTCTTGAACCAAGAGCTCGATAGTATGTAGCCCTGAGATGACCAGCGCTGCATCTTCCGACACCGTACGGAATGCCGAGCAGACTCTTATTGCGCAAAGTCTATACACTAATAGTATTCTCTTAATGTACGACGGCGTGTCACATACAGTTGCCTAAACCTCCGACCCGTACAGAATAACGGACTTGAGCTAGCAACTTCCTTACGTTATGTCTTGGACCTCTTGTATTGAGCATAAGTCTTGCGAGTTCTCCTTGGGTGGACGCTGCTTTTCCGCAAACGTAGTCGAAGCATCGAGTCGAATTTGATGCCTAGGTACTTGAGTGAGGGTTCCGACTGCACAGTGAATACTTTAACTCCTATTTCTGCCTGCTCTCTGGTTTTCCGTTTGCTTATAAGAAGAAGCTCTGTTTTCTGCTCGGCTTCGGGTTGCTTCCGCACATCGATCTACCTCGGATAAATGTTTAGCAACAACTACCACGGCAACGCTGGCAGCGAACTCGATTATCTTCGCTTCCGCGGGAACATGCAAGCGCAGGATGCCAACATACATGACGTTCCAAAGGAGTTGTCTCTGTACAGATTCCTAAGGGTACACCGCCTGATACTGTGTATTCTACCACGCCAGTTTGCGTGTCGCATAGCGGAATCTTATTTTGGAAGTGGTCGGTGGTCAGCCCTATCAAATACGCTGGTATGTTAAAGTTTCGTAGCATATACAAACATATGCATTTGTTCTTATGTATCAGAGCTGATCACCAACACCATATCGCCGGGTAATCCATTTTTGAAGTTTGGTAATGACTCACCTCTACCATTAAGGTCCGTATCGCCCACAACGAATTATGTGGCATTCGCGTCACAGGAGACAACCTATGATTTGTTCTTTGAGACTCCCTCCTCAACCAGCACCTGAACTTCATCTGTTGGAGCAACCTTTTGGAGAGCCATATAGACAGAAGCTACCCATAAACTAAGTTTGTCCAGCCCAATACTTTCCGCTACCAAATCATCATTGCTAAACTGAGAAAGCATGAAATTGTTTATGTTGTTCCTTGCTAGTATGTACGCAAGCTCGAGTATTAGCTGCGTTTTGTGCGGCTAAAAGTTTATAGTCCTTCATTTCGAGCCCACAGATTTTATTGCCTTGTATCCTCGGCTCCTAGATGAGGGCAACATTAAGTACACCGGCATTCAAGCGTACGTCAAGATTCGCAGACGCGAGCCTAGAATAATGAAGATGTGTCTGGATCAGCTTCATGTGAATCCGTCCGATTAACCTCCATTATCGTGATATCTGCGTCCCCCTTCACGACCTCCTCATCTTTGGTGTTATCGGCGAGTAGATCTTCTTCGTCCATTAGCGGCCCTAAACTATTTACCGCAGGGCAGGCCGGCCTTGTCGCTCTCCTCGATAAGTTCCAAAGCTGGCTCGTCGCTGCGGTAGATCTGAATGGTTGCGTCAATAAACCCGAATCTGAGCACCCATTCTTTCTACGTTGGCCTCCAACCTTCTATTATTTATCGCCTCGATTTTCTTTACCTTCCAGTTATCGGTTGACACGTCTCTATTGCAAGATTTTGGCAGTGATCCAAACTCGAGTTCTGGGTCTGCTAGGAGGTAAATTTCAGCTGTAGCTTACTTTACCCACCAGCACTTCCCTTTAGGGATAGTCCCTTCCTCTTCGCCTCTATCAAACATTGACTAGTACCTCACGGCCACCGATATTTATGGCCAACTATTTATTTTCAGTTTTTTGACGACACCTTCCACCAATTTTGCAGCATGTCGTTGCTTCTTTGGGGCAGTACCCGTCGGTATATCTATTCCATTCGCCTGGCTTGTTTCTGTTATAATAGGCCAGGTGCGGCAAATCTTAAACCTGTTTTTTATGGACTTTTTGGTGCTGATTAAGAATCCGTAAAAAATAGTTTTTTTTTAGAATTTCAGAAGCTCTACAAACAACAAACACAGCTATAATATTTGCCGCACTAAAATATTTTTCCATTTCTGTTGGCCTGTATTATTCATGAAATATCCCATGTTAATGAATAAATATGTACATTCGAATTTCTTCAAAAGCGTTTTAGTTCGCCCAGAAGTATTTTGAGTAATAGCTTTTATTTTTGTCGTACAATCAAGGTTCAATTAGCTTTTGAGGTTACATTAGCTTTGCCGCAATTCTAAATAATCGCGCATATATACATATGTATGTATATGTAGACCCCTGGAGTTAATACGGAAGCATATATGTACATACATATGTATGTACCACCCTTTTCACTTTTAGTTCATGCAGCCTTCAAGCAGAAATATTTCAAAGTGTATGAACTAAAGGTGGGCAGGGTAGTATTTACATCCTAAATACGTACTTGTGATGCGCAGGAGAAGAATGCAGAAGAGACCTCGGTTCAGGAGATTCCCAGTTGTATTCAAGAAATTGCAAAATAATAAATTCTCTTATTCGATAATTACATAGTTAAAAAATCATTATTGCTTACTCCCTGCAAAAAATTGTGCGACTAATCTCTAAAGAGAGTATTCCGAAATTACTCTCAATCGGGTACGATTGGGCATTAATTAGTCGCAACTAGTCTCATACGGGTACTAATGGAGGTCAATAGTCTCGACTCTCCCTTATGGGTATAATTGGAGATCAATTAGTCCCCAACTCAACGCTAACGGGTACTATTAACGATTTAATGATATGTACGCACTTAGTCAATGCAATTTCATGTGCGGCGTTGGCACGCAGGGAGAGTATTCGGCTAACAAAACTGAGCACCCCGGTTCGAATCTCAGCTGGTGCAAATTTTTATTTTTCTTTTTTTAAAGTGACTAGTCGCTTTTTATACCCGTTCGGGTATAAAGGTGATCAATTAGTCTCTTCATAGGACATGCTCGAACAAAAGCGAACAGTTCATTCCATATAAAGAGATCAAAAGTGGTATTAGTCGCATGCTCCTTTGCGATTGCTCCCGGAGTCATCCCGGATTAGTACCATTTTTTGCAGGGAATATGTAGTTGAATATGTAAACACAACGAGACGTATGAATGTATAACGTACATACATACATATATATGAATGTACTTCTATATTATGTGGCGAGTTTATATTATCTGTTGAACGCCATTTTTCATCTTACATAAGTGGCATAAATTTCTGTGATAACCAGAAAATAAGTGCGTTGACATGCAACACATTCATCAAATGAAAATGAACGAATATACTGGTGATGGCATAAAACACATTTTTTTACAGTTTATTAAAGATACAGAAGAAAGCAATATTTACCATCCAACCAAGCCTCTATATGAAGTCCATGACACGCAAAACGCATGCATGTGTACATACATACATACAATGTATATGTATATGTACGTAAAAACAGCGCGTCCATTCGCGTTGAGCACAAAGTGTCTGAAGTACGATAATAATATTTGGCTGATAATAATATTTATATTTATACCATTATCATCATCAGTATTACAAACACCACCAACCAGCAGCGAAGCAAATGATACCAATAATGCCGTCGGGAGTAACACAACAGCAACAAAAACCAATTTGAGAATACGCAAAATCAAATGGGCAAAAGCGTTGAAGTGATCAGCAACATCTTCGGCCTCATTACCATTAGCGAGCGTATCAGCCAGCAGCTGTTTGGCATCAGCGTACAGCAAGCGGCAAGTAGCAACAAATATGAATTCGAAATGATGCTAACAACAGCAACAATAAATACAACTACAGCAGAAATAATAATTATATATAATACATAATGACGGTAATGGCAATAAGATGCCATCAAGCAAACAGCTAGCTTGTTGTGGCAAACGGCACAAAAACACGCACACAGATGCGAACAAAGGTCAACAGAGAAGCAGTCATATGCATACAAATTTTATTAATGCACTATATGTACATATGTATGTGTGTATATGCATGTGCATATTTAAATGTGTGACTTTGAATTTCATTTATTTTCTTATTTATCACTTGCGCTCTTCACCTTTGCACGCGATTGGAGAGAGAAGTCGCATTATTTATGACAACATTCCTCCACACCAAACACGCACAAATGCATGTCTATGCCAAAAAATATTAATTTGCATACCTATAGACAAACATATATATATGTAAACATATATGTATATATGGAGCATTCCATCGTTAGTACGATATAAATCGCATGCATTTTTTCAGTTTACGGGTCCGAATAAGGACAAAGTAAAAATTTATAAAACCAAGTATATAGTGCACTACTTTCCCTCATCCGCTTCGCAGAGTGTCTGAAATTTCTGCGTGTTACATTAGCAGTAATTTATTTCGATAGAACTCAACATATTTAAAGTCAAACAACGAGATAGGGAATTTTTACATATTTCTTCTTTTAAACCTCCTTCACAATATTTTCAAACCGAAACCTTCTTAAAGTTCATTCCTCTGACACCCATATTGTGGTGCGTATTCCAATTACCTGATTACCTAAATCCAAGTAGAATTGGACTTTTTAGACAGATGGCAACCTTCTTATAGGTAGTTTTGAAATAGAGACTTTCCATATTGTAATAATTCATTTAACTTATTAGATAATTTGAATTAAGTTTAATTTTTTAATAGGTGGCAACCCTTTAAATCCCTAAAATATTCTTAACACTCCTTGGTTTAACACCAATACAATGCACGAAAGAAATCCACTTTATTTTTGTATATTATTATATATGTATTTGTTTGACACTTTTCATGAACCTGCAGGAAAAAAACTTCGAACTAAAGCTTGCAACTTCTGACTGAGAGAGTGTGCAAGTTACTCTCACAAAAGTGCTTTGACTTACGGGTTTTTTGGCAATTGGAACACCTTCCTGTAAAAAAAAAAAACGTGCAAATCGTGTATATCGTGAATATTGTAAGCATCTGGAACGGAACTACTTTATTTCGATATATTTTTGAGGTCGCTGATAACGAGTTTGATAACATATTTTAAAAATTCAAAATGGCGGATTCTATTTGGCGTACACAGAAATTGATAAATCAAGGCGCTTCGATAAAGCATGGCATGCACGGGCTTATTACGAGTCTGAAGTCAGATTTCCAAAGTTCAAAATGGCGGATCAAATTTGGCGAAAAGAAAAATGAAAAAAATCAGTAAACTTTTTTGAAATGGGGTAATTTTGTATTTTTGAGATCGCTGATTAATTTTGCTTCACAGTGTGTAAAAATGGAAATTCATATACTTAAATAAATAAATAGTACATAGCAGTACATAGCGTTTACGTTAACAGATTACAAGTTATATTTAAGCTAACATCACTTCCTCCAGGAACATACAAAAATAGCGTTTGGTAGCACTACTGGTCTTAACTAATACAGCAAAAGTTTTAAAAATACATTTATTTCGAAAAAACTTAAGGAATTGCAATGAAATTGTTTATACTGGACACGTACGAACATGAATTTTACAAACTATAGTTATTGACTAGTTTTATAGAAATAGAAATAAAAATATAATTAAATAAAATTTATTGAAAGATTAATTTCTATTGGTGTTTTCTTTTCAACCGAAGGTGTTGCGTTCTCCACGCACAAATATTAAGAAGAGCGCAATGATAAGGCAACATTTTTTGTAGAAAATAAAACGCCATATACTTACTAATTTATATATTTCAAATTACGGCTGTAGGAACGCTAAACTATTCTTTTGTTCTTGTTAAAAAAATATATATATCCAAAAATAAAATCAAGTAAAAAATCGACTAAAAATTTCGTCCGAAAAAATGAGTTGCCTAGCGATGAAAATATGCCTTTATCGTGGAATGCTCGATGTATGTATGTATACAATTTGTACACATTTCCTAGTGAATTTACATACATACATAAGTAATACCCTGCATTTATATGCACACACCTGCTCTTCTGCGGAAATGTTCGCTTTTCTTTTCGCTTCTCATTTGTAAACAAAAAGTTGGTAGTTATTGTATGTATTTGTTTGTCACACGGCCTATGCATATATTTTGAATATTTCATTTCTTATTTGCCAGTGGCACTAAATGACACAAAATATTATGCAAAACTTTGCAACAAAAAAAGTTTATTTCATTCCTATCAACCAGCGTCGTTTATCATTTTATTATATAAGTATGTACCTACTTGTGTACTAGATATCCGCAATGGGTGTGCTTAGTATGTACTCGTATGCATGTATGTTAGTAAGTATGTACTTACTTAAATATACTTGTTGTTATTAATTTGTTATAAAATGTTTAATGTAGAGCAGAAATATATGTATGTATGTATGTATATATGTATGTAAATGGCGTGAAATATACAAACTGGCATTTTCGTGCCTTACCGTTTTTGTTTTGAAGTTCAATTTGTTTTATTTGCTTTATCAGATATCGACAACAAAAGCAATACATACATACCTGGCATTAAATCTTTCAAATGGTATTTATACGAATTTACGACTAAACAGCTATAATTTAAAATTAATGTATGAAAAAATTTTCAAAAATGTGCTACAGTTGCGGTAACGACTAAACAGCTATAATTTAAAATTAATGTATGAAAAAATTTTCAAAAATGTGCTACAGTTGCGGTATTAAATGCATAAATCGGTCGGATAACTTTAAAAACATTTAAATAAATTTAGTATGATTTTATTTAAAATTGAAATTACAGTTTAGGAGCTAATTTCAGATGAGCAATTTAGATACAGATCCGCGATTATTTTCAGAATTTTTTCGTATCAAATATCCAAACTAATTTAAGTTTGGATTACTGCCTATTTAATATGCAAAATTCATGGCTTTATTTAAATGCGCATTTAAAATTAACGTAAAATTTGCCCTAAAAATTAAATGAAAAAACGAGGGAATAATTGAGATTAGAACCTAAAACTGTAATAAAAAAATTTTACAAAGAAAACCAAAAAAAAAAAATAAAGTAAAACATAAAAGTTAAAGATTAAACTCACAATGCTAGTAATAAAATGTGTGAACTAGTTAATTTTTTTACCGGTATATTACTATGAAATGAGTTGCATTTGCGTAACTGACAATTATTTTGGAAGTTATCAGAAGCTTTTTATGTTCGCATGCGCAAAGAACTTTCAAAGTAGAGGAAATTGAGTGAGCAAATTGACATTTCATTTTGAGGGTAACGACCGGTAAACAGCTGATCAAAAGCAGCTGGTTGGAATTTATGCAAATCACAAAATTTAATTTTATAGTTTGGAAGCTAAAAATGATAAAATACGACTAATTAACGACTCGCTGGAAGTAAGTAATTATTCGTTTAATCAACATACTGTGCCAGAATATCACTTTGGCATAAGTTTTTCGTACAATTTCAGTTTTACACTTTTGAATGTAAACGAAAATTCTATCTATAAGATAGATATCGGGATGAAATTTTATACAAATTACATTTAAATGACTAACAACTTCAGGTTATAAAATGGGCAAGATCGAAATTATTGTTGTTTTCCACAAAATATTAAATATATTTGTGAACTTTTTGGAAAAATTATGGGTATGGAGCTACATCGGTTATGAAATTTTAGTAAAACAAGTTAAAGTTTTAAGCGGGTAAAAGCTCCCGTTGAGTTTTTAAAATGTTTGTTTTTTTGTGATGGCTTTTGCATTTTTTTTTTTCACATAATAAGTGCAATTTATAAAAACCAACGTTGATTTTTCAGTAATAGTTCAGTGGTCAAAAAAGTGCATCTTGTTCGATAACTTTCGAAAGCTTTCTTCATTTTAACATTTAATAAGGTTAACATTTTATCAACTTCTTTTTTTTTGTTTCCTGAATTATCTTAATTAAAAAAAAACAAACGACTGAGAAAGAAATTAAAGAAATGAAATGAAGTTTTTTTTTTTCCAGAAGTTATTGTGCCCTTAAAACACTCAGTTTTCGTTGCACGCACAATTTCAATTGTTATTGTTATGTTATACATACACTTGTGGTCAGCTAATTGAGCCAGCAACATTTTGATCAATTTTGGCTATTTTTCTTTTGTTTACCCCACATAAATCCAGCTAAATTTTAAACTTTTTATTCAGATTTGTTAGACTTTTTTTGAGTATGCAGTTTAATTGCCCATTAAATTCTAGGGTAATAATGTGCAAGTCTTAAGTTGCTAGAGAATCGCGTTGATTTTAATAATGTTTTTTCTGACTTCATGACGCATTTTTTTTCTATACAAAAAAAAAAAAATTGTACAATTTATTTTGTATGGAAAAAAAATTTTAATGCAGTCCCGATTTTTTCCCGCAGAAATCTGGTCATCGTATGTATGGATTATAAGAACTATAATAGCGGAACAAAATGGTAGTAGGCATGAATGTTAAGCGATGTAGTAAACTTCCACTTGAGCTTTTTTTTTTAAGTGGTATCCCTAGACACGTCGCATATACAATAACTCAATCTTCGAAATTCCCGGTGAGGTTAATTCCATCGTCTCTTTCACAAAAAGAAGGATTAACCTCACCGGGATTTCGCACGCCCCGAAGTGTCCAGGGATAACACTGAAAAAAAAGACTCAATTGGAAGTTACATGTCTTAACTTTAACAACAAAGCTATTCGAAACTTTATGATAAAACATGGGGCGTATCCCACAAACTGACGTTTTGGACATTCAATGCAGTCACAAAATCGATTATTATCACGAAAGCATTGGAGACCAGCACAGGTATACCACCACCTATAGACCATAAAGCTTGCTGGAGCGCTTTGTGTCTCAGCAACTTAGTGAGCTCTTGAAATCGCAACCTTCAAGGGGCCTTGTTGGTTTAAAATACTTTTGTTCTGTCCAGTTTGTTAACATCGTGGACGCCAGCTTCGGGTGCGGTATGTAATTGAGTATTTTAAACTACTGGCAAAAGCACTGTACTCAATACGCGACATCGTGAAGTGAAAAAGTAAATAATCAAGGAAAATTTTTCGTAAGCGTGAGTTCAGTGTCATCGAATCTCAAACATTCCTTGTCACTTTTGGAAAAATTCCAGACGCGGAATTTTTCCGTCTTTGATTTTATTATTACTGTTTGCCAAATCACATTTGGTGTTTTATTAAAAGATTAACGCGTTCGTAAAAGAGTGTGTGCAAATTTCTATTAAATTATACATAAAATTATTCTGCTGGTGCAAATAAAGAAAACGGTAATGGATATTTCTTCATATGGACATTTAAAAATACGCAGGAGTGCGCGTGGTAAGCGGCCCTTGCGAAATCTTACGCCCCATGACAAAATTCGAGCCATTCAGCGCATACATAAGGGCGAGACAAAGGCATCCGTTTCGCGTGACATTGGTGTGCCTGAATCAACGCTTCGAGGCTGGTGTAAAAATGAGCAAAAGTTACGTTTAATGTGTCGCCAAATGCCATCAGCCGCAATAGTACAGCTTCCAAATCTCGCACAGAGTTGTCCATCAAACGAAAAAATAAATAATTTTGACGTACAAAGTGCCTTCACTATGGACACTATGTTAAGGGATGGAATATATGATATACAAAATTTTATCGACTATAATGCTGCGAATTATCCAAGAAGTTTAAACTCGATGACGAATAACGAAAACAGCCAAAACGAAGCCATTTTTAAACAAATTACCACAAATGACTTAATAAAAAGATCCGCGCTTCCAAGCTCGGCACCAAAGATTAAAAAGCAGTTTCCATCGGCGAGGGGCATGCAATCTTCATACGGCGTGGGACCCTCCTATTTGAATAAAAACAACTCATTTATATCATCAGAAAACGCGGAACAGGTTCTAGAAAACCGTAAACCAAAAATTTTCCAAGCAGACTCCTCGAACCACAAACCTGAAACAGTTTTAAAGGAACTAAATTACTCCGACTCTAATAATGACGTATCTAGTCTCATAAATGATCTCAAAATGGTTGAAAATGAGCAGAAGTTTTTGGACGTTAACTGTGTAGATGATATTAATAACAACTTCTCAAAATTGGAGAAATCCGCATTTGTTGAGTATTTAAATAATGACATTTGCACAGGCAACAATATCACTAAAAATGACAATCAGCTTTCTAATATAACAACGTTGTCTCAGTGGTGCGATATTTTTAATGCAAGCTTGAGTTTCATGGCTTTACTAGCAACTTCTGCGAGCATTACTCACTTAGAAGATATCAATAATAATGATTCCCCCATAAATCTAGTCAAAAGGCAACGTCTGGATTCTTCCACATCTACCCTGGGGTTCAAAACATTACCTTTTCACAATGATTTATCCACTGATAGTTATTATGGAAATGAACCTGAAGATCTGTCAATGCGGTCAACAGTTTCCAAATTATCGATGTCATCTAACAGCCGTAACCAAAGCCCTGCAAAAAACATCACGTCCATTTCTTCGACTCAAAGTGATGCTGAATTATAAAATAAAATTTTGTTATCAGTTGTACTATAGCACTTACTCTAGTTGTAGTTGTAGTTGTGTTGTAGACACATATCTTCATTTAAATATGCAAACAAACAATTATATATGTATATGTTAATCAAATATGATTTCAAAAATAAAATAAAAAATAAATATACATATTTGGTCCTTATTACAGAGAATTTTACCTAATAAAGGTATGTTCCAACATTATAAAATATTTGGTTCACAAAACACTAGATAGATTGATTGACTAACTGTACCACCAATTTGAATTTGTAAAATATTGGAATAACTAAGTCTATAGCTAAATATTTTTGTGGTAAATTTTTTTATGTTTCGGTACACTTATTGGTACACCAAAAAGAAGTAAGCGACAACCATACTCACACAACTACACTCTAAAGAATCTGTTTAAAAACCCGACTATAAATCGAGTATATTTTTGTTTATTTTTTTTTTAATTTTTTGTTAAATTTACACGATTTAAACATTTTCGTGTATAAAAATCCTTTTTTTAGCGGCTTTACACAATGCTACGGGTGAAATCAAACAGCAGATGTGTAATGCAGTGAAAATATTCAGCAATTCAGCTATGAAAATTTGTGGATGTATTACATATTTCACGGGGCAATATTTTGTTACCATCTTATGAGATGGTAACCAAATTTACCGGTTACAAGAGAGCACAGAATGCGAAAAAGGTTTAGAAATTGACAGACACTTTAATTACCGGTTACAAAATTTATATTACCAGCGCAGAATAGACCTGTTAGTAGTAACTCGGCATCAGCGCTATCCGACGGACAGTTTTTTTTTATGCAAACGGTTCAGCTGTTCTTTGGTGATAATGTTTAATTATTCAATTAAATTGTTGATATTTTTCGTCTAATCTTATTTATTCATCGATTTATCTACTCGATTAAGTTGTTGCTAATGATAAATAATAATCACAATTTTTTTTTCTTATATCGTTTCAGGCCATTTCTTCCTTCTGAAGATAATTGGAGGGCAAAAGTCTTGCAAAAAATAAACTTCTCCCATTTTATACGGTACGTCACAAAATATCTATAAAATCTAATTCGTAAATACTTTAAGTTTGGGTGGTATTTATATTTTAAATTCATCAAAATCAAAGTTGCGATAAATGTAAAATGTTGGACGGATTCCATTTCTTCATCATCTCTGCAGCTGATGTAGAAATCATTTTACGGGCTCCAAAACTTTTTTTCATTTTTATCATAAAACATGAATTTCTTGTAGAATAAAGTACGCAAGGCCATTTGCAAAAAATAAAAATTAAAAAATTAAATCAGCTCTAGATTTCAGAAATTGCAGTTGTTATATAAAAACAAAACCGCTAAAGCCGTCAGCCACAAAAATAAAATTATTACAAATCAACGCGATTTTTAAGCCGCTGAAAGCTTGCGCTTGCTTTACTCGAATTTCATACACCATGTAACTGCATACCCAAAAAGTTTTTAAGAAGTTCAACATTTTGATGA
Source organism: Rhagoletis zephyria (assembly GCF_001687245.7). Lineage (NCBI taxonomy): Eukaryota > Metazoa > Arthropoda > Insecta > Diptera > Tephritidae > Rhagoletis > Rhagoletis zephyria. Next base: position 38,998 of record NW_016161540.1, read on the forward strand.
AAATTTTAAGAATTTTTCGCTATTCTGTATAAAATTTGAAAAATTTCAGACAAATTTAAGTAAAAGGTCTGAAACTTTAAGAAAAAGCTATTGCTTATTTTTTAATCATAAGGCCCATGACTTATGTGGTTGTGATTAAAGCTTGAACCATTTTTTTGCAAAAAAAAATGCAACAAAATTTTTACCTGAAAAACAGTCCAAATATTTAATAAAAATCACCATGCACTCAGTTTTGATCGCCAGTTTTTATATTTTGATTATCTTTCCAGTGATGTCCTACTTTTGTAAAGTGTGGAAGAAATATTGAAATATTGTAAGGAGTTTTTTTTTACCCAAATCGGTATTTAGTCAAATTTTTCCTGGGATTTAAATTTTGTGTGCATTCAAATTTACCTACTTTTTCCTTTGAGCCAAAAAAAGTGCTTACAGTTTTCTTAAAGTTCATACTCTTTAGTAGCATTATTAAAGTACTTTAACATTATTAAGGTACTTACATAAAAAAATTTTAATAATAAAATTGTGACTTATTCATACAAATGGGGGGGAGTTAATTAGAGAAGCCCCTGCCTTTTTTCCTTACATATTTCAACGCCCTCTCCGCCACACTTAAACGCATTCAAATGCCATTGTAATGGCTATTCAAAGCGGCAAAGTTAATTGAATATCGTCGAGCGTTAATGCGAGTCAAAGTCAACACAAAGAGCAGTAGATATGTATAACACCAACAATAATACATACACACCACAATATTTTGAAAATTTTATGATCCTCTACTCTGAGGTTGTCGTGTCGCATGCCAATACCCAATGATTTGACACTTCCCATTTTGGTAGGAGTATTTTCCGAATTGTAGCCATTGCAGCTGTCATTACAGTAAACACAAACAAAGTCAGCAGCTTGAAAGCAAACAAATATATTTATGTATATGTACATACGTATATATATGTATGTGTATGTCAACGTAGATTGAGTGTTGCCCATCCGCCACAAACAAAACGCCAAAATGTCAGTCATCATAATCGGCATGCAAATTCTGTTGATGTTTACCCGCGTAATTGATGTGAATTTACGATTCATTTAGTCGTTTCCCTCTAGAGCTCTGGCATACATACATCTCCCCCTCGTGACATGTCGCATACCTTCCACCCGCCTACATTCTCAGCTTACCCGCGCCATCGTTTAAATACTCTGGGATGACATTGCATATTAGCTTGGTCCATGCTCATGAATAAGCTTCAGCTGCTTTGGTAAACCATCACTCCCTGCCCTTTACTGTCTACTTTAGCCGCCTATAAGCAGCACTCGGCAACTCAACTCAGACGTTTTCAAAGAAGAAGTTCTCCGCCCAAAAAAACACATTCACTCATTCATTTACTTACTTTACTCATTTATTTTCGTATTTGGCCTTTCGGTCCGGCCATTTCGACCTTTTTCTGGTTCTTTGGTCATTTCAACCTCGCTTTTGAAGTCTATTCACGTCAATATTCTAACACTTCAACGGCACGAACACAAAACCGGAAAGTCAAAGTCAAAAACAGACCAGTGTGGCGGCCAAGGATTTTAAGTGAATCGCAACCAGCAAACAATTTCGGGAGGCATGAATGAAAAACGCGGTGGCAGTTCAGTTAAAGGAAATAAATGCTTGTCTTGTTGCTATTAGATTTTTTGCATCACAAAACTTTTGACTTTCATGCTTTGAGACATCATTAGGATCCACATCGCAAATGTAAGGATGCGCTAAGCTTAAATGCTTTCAACATTATATTGCGCTTTTATTAATAAAGGCAATAGGAAAAACTTCGTTGGCGTGTTGGAAATACATCAAAGTATTCATTTCGTTAGTGGCATTTGGAGTGCAAACTTTTTCCAAGTAATGAGCTGCACAGACAGGAAACTCTGATGGACTCTGAAAATAATGTTTATTCCCAATTTGGTAGAGGCTCTAACGTGCTTCTAAAGAATTTGCGTCTTGTTTAAGATGCTCGATAGACTGATTGAGTTTTGCATAAGAAACCGGATTTCCAGGTTTCCTCGGAAGCAATTGAGTTTGGCTCACCACAAAGGAGGAGTATTTTAAGGAAACAACTTCGTGGTTGGTGCCTTCATCGATATCGAGTAGGCTTTTGATAATGTACTTAACGAGGCCATAGTGGCCGCCCTGAGTTCGCTCGGAGTCGAGAACAACTTATTTAAGCCTCGCATGCTCGCATGAGCAGAGTTTCCTCTACTCAGTCCCTTTCACTAAAGGTCGTCGTCGCCAACATGTTTTAGACGAGCTGTAAGAGAATGTCGGGTTATACTTTTGGTAACTATTAAGTGCCTAATAGTCCTCGTTCGGTGGGGTTCCTCTTGTTCCCTTTGACAAGGCCAAGAATTTAATGGTAATCCTGGAAAAAAGCTGACCGCGATTAACAAAGACTAAGCGAGGCGTTTAAAAGGCACCATTTGCTCCATTAGCGTTAATGGGAGAATGAGACCATTTCGAATATTGGTCAAATAAACATATTCACGGATGACTCGAAGTTTGATGATAGAGTTAAAGGAGGTTCTTTTTATCAGGCACTCTCAGATAACCTCAAATGTAGGCATCCATATTTCTACGTTGCAGCGTCTCGCCAGCAGGGTTGGCAGCTATAAATAGAACAGGCGACTGCCTACGTGCTAGTGTAATAACGGTAGTCAGTCCTGACAGGAAGGGATTATGAGTTGCTGTGGCAACCTGCGGACTGAATAAATTGGTTTCAGGATGGCTTAACGCGTTCTACTGGCGGGCAGTTGGCTCCAGGAGGTCAAAGGAGCGTTTCAAGGGACTAAACGCCAACTGTTGGCTCTAAAAGGAGTCCTGATCGGGCACTGCCCAATAACGGATCCTGACGATACAACTTAATATCATTTCGGTGTGCCAATGTCGTCGCTATTTAGAAAATGACGAGATGAAATCATCTCAGTTGCCCTGATTTCACAAGACTAAGCTTTAAACATCGCGGATGGGCATCAGCTGCCCAAGGCCTAATTTGGTGCTCATGGGGTATTCGCAACACTTGAAAGTGCTGAAAGCAAAGAAACAGCAAAAGCATGAGGGACTAAGCGTCTCATCACTCACGATCGCTGAAATTAACTTTATTATTTTGTTGTTGAGTTTTAACAGCGGAAAATTGCAAGTAGCCTATAAATGAAGACAAACAAAAAAAAACGCTGGCGAATGGTATTAAAAAGCCAAAGCTAAAACAAAGCTGTGCGCTGTTGCGTGCTGCTTGACCCCTATGTTGATTTTAATTTTCTCCCTCTTGCTACAAATGCGCCCTCGCGCCCACGCACCCTCAATAAAGAGGCAAAACAACATCGTAATGACTAAGCCGCTTTTCATCGTTTTGGAGGACTCACCCAAAGTGACCGTTAAATTGCGCACAGCGTGCAACAATAACAATGTAACAACACTTTTGGTGCGGTTAACGTAACAACATAGAAAAACAAGTGTAAAAGAAATGCTTTGAAAGGTAGAGAGAGAATCCTGTTAAAGGCGCAAGAGAGTGAGTCGCAGAAAAGTGCAAAAGGGCGCACAAATTTGTATGCTGAAAATTGCGCTTTAATCGCTTGCAAAGCATTTCACAACAGCGGCAGCATTTAATGACTGTGCGCGCGCGGCTGTGATGGAATATCGTTGAAGATATGTACATAGATAGATAGGGCCGCACAGACATAAGGCTTATTGTATGTATGTATGTACATAAGCTTCGCTTCGCTTACGAAGAATTTCAAGCTGCTTGCACGTACACTTTAAAGGAGTGTTGAAGAATTTTCTCCTTACTATTTCTTTTTAATTTGCATGCCTATTTCGTCCTACCGCCTAAAAGCACCATTTTTTTTTTTTTGTGGGGACTGTCCAGCTTGTTGCTACCTTTTTTTTATACATAACTCGTTATTTTGCCGGATTTCTTTGTTCCTTTATGTTTGTTTCTTTTTTTTGTAGCTATTTTTTCGCTGAAATTAAAGAGTTATTGAGTACCATTGCATATATATGTACATATATCTGAGGATGTCTATGCCGATGTGCACGAGTTGCTCCTTCCAGCCTGCTTTTACGTTCGGCCTCTTTGCACGTTTGTATCATTTTAACAGGACTTTTGCGATTAAAAAGTATTTTAAAGAGAAATTCATCATGCCCTTCTTTTCTGTGGACGTTTGCGTCTTTGAGTGAATGCGTGAAAAATTGCTGGCATGGCGTAGCATAACAACAATAAACAGGAGCAACTGAAATGTTAGAAAGCTAAAGAAGCATCCACCTTGTTGGCTTTTGAGTTTTTTTTTCTTCTTTTTATGCCTTTAGTTAAAAGAGCCTTTGATTTTATTATTCTATTGACCTTTTTTCTTATTGCTTGTTTATAAGTGAAAAAATACGGTAGCTTCACAAACGGAGACTTTTGTTATTTATCACATGACTAGCAATTACCCGGCGTGCTTCGCTGCGCCATAAATGTATTTTTATACCTTTCATGAGCATGAAATGGTATTATAACTTTGGTCCGATGTTTGTAAGTACCAGAACAAAAAGAGATAGACCCATTAAAATGTATACTTATATGATCAGAACGTCGAGCTGAGTTGATTTA
>NW_016161540.1:45312-50542 GCF_001687245.7 Rhagoletis zephyria
TTTTTTTTTGTTTTTGCAAAACGTGCAAAGATACACACATGAAATTTCTTATGTGCACCCTCCACACAGACCCCAATCACCCCTGAAAATTTCTTTGATATCGGGCAAGCCGTCTAGGAGGAGTATGTGAACAGGAAGTTTTGCCACTTAATTTTATATATATAGATTAAAGGAAGAGTTCTTGTGAGTCATGCGAGCACCACAGCAAAATGTATCTAATACCCGAAAGTAGTCGGAAATGAATCACTTAATAGAGGATGATAAGGAGTTAATAAATGAGTTTCGAGTGTAGCAGTTCACCAATACACATAGTGCAATTGGAGCAACTGTCAACTATTTATCAACCGACCACAGTATTTCGAAAAACATGTCTTTTGTTAGACAATTGTCAATTAGAGCAGCCATCTTGAAAGCCCTTTTCTGTCACTAGAAAGACTAATGGCTTTATTCATAAAAAATAAAGTAACTTTAAAAAAGGTTTATAAACTGAAAAATGTATGAAAACGTTACTTTGTAAAGCTCTTTAAACCATAAGTGAAATTGTAATCAGCATTATTTCGCTTGTCTTTTGAAATATAATTAAATTAAAATAAATATTTTCCTCCCTGGACCAACAAAATTTAAAATTTAAGGAAAATCAAATTTAAAAACATTAGAAAAATAAATAAAAAGAGTTCCTAAAAATTTGATTTTATCAAAAAAAAATATTTTCTAAAGCAATAAAACCTTAAAACTAAAAGAAAACTAAATTCCAAAAAACAAAGTTTAATAGAAATAAAAAATTATTGAAAACATATATAAAACAAGTTTCTAAAAATTAAATTGAATTTTAAAAAAATCTGCTAAATATTGTATTGTTTTTTTCTTCAATAATAAAATCTAAAATTAAATCAAAAAGATAAAAATAAAAGGAAAAAATTAAAAAAAAGTTCCTAAAAATTAAATTCAATTTAAAAATTTAAACAATAAAACCTTAATGTTAAAAGCAAATTAAAGATTTATGAATTACTTAAAGGAAATGGCTATAAGAATTTTTTTCTTCTCTTGTAAAATTAAAAAAAAAAAATGGACTTGGCAACCTGAGCCCTATACTAGCGATATATGCGTTTACACAGGTGTGAACAAGAAACATTTATTAAAATATAAAATTTTATACGCTTTTAAATACTAGTAAATCCATATTTACATCTTTGTTCACTCACTTCGGGCGTCACTAACCTTTCGGCATGTCTTATAAGTAGCTATTAATAAGTTGCACGTGACTTGAAAATCGAAGGAAAATAATTACATAATAAATAAACAATAATGTGGCGATTACTTGTTGACAGCATGACAAAAACAGCAACAAACAGTGCTGGCCGATTTTGTTCAAAATAATTTTTTACTCGCATGTATGGCGCTTCGTGGCTGCAAACATACATATGTACGTTCATTCACTACCCAAACGCGTTATTCAAGTTGTATATTTACTAGCCGGCACGCGTCTCCGAATTTTTTTCATGCCAAGCGACGAGTATCTTATAACTGGTTTCATATTTTATTGTATAAATATTCATGAGTTTTTTTTTTTATAGTTACGCTTTAGGTTTTAATTCACGCCTCATATTTATGTTTATTAAATTTTAGTGGTTGCTTACGGGCTTAAGCAAATGTAAATAAAGAAATGCGATAACTGCGAAAAAAGTTTAATAGATAAAGTATTCTTAATGCCATCGAACATTTTTTTTATAATTTTTTTTTTTTGATTATTGATTGGCGCTGTAGCCTGGTATTATTATTGACTTCACATACAAGATATGTACATACATCTGCATTAGTGAACCGCCGCACAGTGGTCCGAAACGATAATCTAGAGGGACAACACCATTCAACGAATCCGGTTTGCATGCATTTTTATAAAATTCAGTATTTTAGGTATAGTAATTTTGAGTTTCCTAGTTTCCTATTACAAAATTATATAAAATGTTAAATATTCATTATTAAAAATGGACGATCCAATATATTTTTAAAAATATTTTTTATTTTTATGAAATTCAATATTTACAAGTTTTTGGTTGACTAGTGCGTTTTTTTTTTTTGTAATAATTCAAAAATTCACAATTAAAATTACGAGTATCAATTCAAAAATTTATATCACTGAAATAGTTATAAATATAAATATAAATGAAATATGCCCTTAAGCGAAATAGAACTTGTCAGCAAAAATCTCAAACCGTTATATGGTGGGCGGACGTAGGCGGACTCAAAGTTTATAAAATAATAAAGTATGATAAGACAGCTATCTAAAAACAGAATTACTTTCATCGACACTCATAGCACTTTACAAAGATGATTTTTTAATAAAAATTTCTGGAATTAAAATTTATGATTAATATAAATACAAAATAATCAAATCAATTTGCATTTCTTAGAGAAATATGACTTGCCTATATAATATGCCTCCATTGCAAAATATTATGCAGAATTGTCGAGGTGCTGCAATAGCTTGTTACAAATTTTACGTCAGCAAATAGAACTAGCGTACTAAATATCTATAGCGTGTTGACTCCATATAAAACGTTTTTTTTTTTTTTTAACAAAAGAAAAATGGATTCTTTTACAACAACTGATGTGTTACAGAAACGAAAGAAAAACTATTTGAATTTGACACTTCACCAAAATCACAAATATCTCTCTAGATTCCCGTTTCGGACCTCTGTGCGCAGTTAGCAAATATTTCCTACAAAAAAGTATTAAATTCAGTATATGCAGGATTTACTAGGTCTAAAGCCACACTGATAACGACCAACTGTTCGTTGACAGTCTTTGCCATTCTACGCTCGATAAAACCTTGCTCCCGGTGCTAAAAGGGTTGATCCAGCTTCCAGTCGGCAGACATCCCATTAAACATATAAGTATAGAAGTGCATGATAGCTCAACTTGCGGTCCGTCCGTCAGCTTCAGCTGCTTTATTTTTTACAAGCTTTTATTTAATTTTCACCTGTGGTGTCGGGTTGAGGCGAGATATTTTGTCGTGTTTCTAGCCTTGCCCAGTTACTCGCATTTCTTGAATAGCGGTGGTATCGGCCTCAGCTTTCAAGAGGTCTTCAACGAGCCGGCAGAGGGTCGGAACATTCCAGATGCATACTGTCAAATCACACTCTTTTAAACGTTTACTTAACCTAACTTACCTTTATTTGGTTATATTTTACATCACCCCTTTTTTTTTTTGCTCGTATATCGACGACGGCTGAGTGGAAGATCGACCTATCTCAGCAGTCGGTTCGAAAACGCCCTATCTCAGCTGCCGATATATGAATTGTATTTGAATTGAGACAGCCCGTTCTTGATACATTTTCAGCGGCGTTCTTTAATCAACTTCTTTAAATAGGGCGTTCTTGAAAAATTAACTGAGATAGGGCATTTTTACCGATGAGTTTGAATATATGTTACCGCGCTAAGTAGCTCTTCGTACAATGCAAATGTCCTTGCACCAGAAGGAAACTGCTACATTTGTGGATTAAACGCAAAATAAAATTTCATTATTTTCCCGTTAAAATCTCTTGCGGAATGCTTACCCTTTGTTGTACGCAATAACGGTTATTGTTTTAATTTTTAATGCATAGGTTAACGCGTATTTTACAAAATCCTTTTTCAATTTTTCGCTTCAACCGATATTCTCGTATATACATACATACATACATAGTACATATGTATGTACATGGGCATACCCAAATTTCTACCTGCCAACGAATAAGTTTTTTCCCCCTTGCATACCTATCTGCGAGGTCATTTTGTGGACAAAAGCTTTACATACATAAATACATTATGGTTAATGAAGTGCATGTCGCTGAACGACGAACTTACATGAATTTAGTATGCGCATGCGTACACGGAAAATAAAATCTGCGTAAATATAACGAAAACTTGCATACACCTTAAGAAATTGTTCGTCATTTTGAGCCACGAAATTTTTCGTTAGTTGTCCAAAACCAAAAACGAAAATATGGGACATCAGATCTTTAGTATATTTATAATATTTTTAGTATTACGTTCATACGATTTTCTTAAGAATTTCGTATTATTTCTTTGGTTTTTTAAGAAATTGTTGTAAAATGCACAAAAATAGTTCGTATATTTAAATAAAACCACTGTTGATTCTCTTTTAAACTGGAGTACAATTCATACAGTTTAAAATTAAATATTCATTATTTTTAATTTGTATTCCGATTGGAGGCCACTGTGGTGTAGTTGTTAGCAGTGCGTGGTACCGTTCAGCATGGCCTGGGTTCGAGTCCAATTTCCGACCAACATCAAAAAAACAAACACTATTATCCAAAGGTAAATTGGAAAAAGGAATGAGTTTATCACTGACCTCACTTCCGGTTCCAAATAAGAAGACGAAATCAAGCTCAATCTAAGAAATGAATTTATTATAACGAAAGAAAATAAATAAGGATGAGCTTCAGTCTTGCCAAACGAAAACCATCAGGCAATATGTATTGCGGTCAAATAGCAAAAAATTGGTTTTGGATTATTTATTCTCGGTGTTTTTGATTGTATTTCTTATCCAGCAAATTCCCTTATAAAACGTAAAAATTTATATTAGGCGTGTTTTTTTTACACGCATAGGGAAAATATTAAAAAAATCAAAAAAGGTTGTAATTTTTGTCTATGGAAACTTTTCATTTATGCATAATTACATTACAGCAGTAAAAGTATAAACATAATCAAATCGCTAGAGAAATTCGTCGGAAGAAATTTCGTCTGACGAAATGCGGCAAGAATAGATTTATTTTTAATTTTGCCGCTGCCACCGGTCATAAAATCAATTCTCAGTGCAAATTTGCTTTGTTTCCTCGTTTTTCTAGCAGATAATTATCCGCAAGAATTGGAATGGCAAAATTTGGTGATCCATCTTTTCGCTTTTTTTTATTTTTATATTTTTTGCTTGTCATTCAATTGATGCGAATTTCGTATCTGTTCTGTTTTACTGGGCGAAATGTTGCGGCGAACATCACCCAGCGGCATCGCTCCGACCGACGAAATTCGCATAGCGATTTGATTCTATTTATACTTTAACAAGGAGATGTCCCACCAGTCACAAATTCAAATATTTTTTAATATTTCTATAAAGATAATATGAACCCCATTTATATTGAAAACGAAAGCGCATAATTCATGTTTTACAACACAAATACTTCGTTCGTGAAAATTAAGTGTTTTGGCTAAAATTCATCTTTGAGTGCAC
>NW_016161541.1:0-4409 GCF_001687245.7 Rhagoletis zephyria
CTTATTTTTCGTCTAAAAATTATTGTAAATGTCAATTTTGAGTGAATTAGTTTCAGCAGTTACTAAAATATCGCAGTTTTCGTATTTCTGAAAATTACCGTTATATGGGAANCTACCTTGGATTAAGGGATACCTACATACCAAATTTCGTTGAGATATCTCAATTTTTGCTCGAGTTATCGTGTACACGGACGGACGATTTATTTTTTCATCCTGATCATTTATGTATACATTTGTCTATATCTATCTCGATTCGTTTTGGCTGTTACAAACAACCGTTATGTGAACACAATTAATATACCCTTGTGCACAAGTGCGCTCGGGTATAAAAATTATTATAAGTTATATATATGTAAATAAAAGCTCATACAGTTAATCAAAAAAGTTTACAGGCATAGTTTTTTGCGGACTGCAACTTTGTTGAACAATAATTTTGAACTGGCAAATTTTCTATATTCTATTTGTATTTCATTCTACAGCAGTAACCACAGAATTTTCATGAAAATTAGTGAACTTTGGATCAGATTAAAAAATCCAAAGTTCAAAGGTGATTGTCAGCTTTTTCAAACCTACACTTTATTATACTAAAATTTAATGGGTTACAAAAGAGCACACTCGATCAAAAATTTACAATTTTAATGAGAATTCTGTGGCTATTGTTGTAGAATGAACCACATTTTTATAAAAAGGTTGCGAGTTTAAAATTATTTTTTAACAAAGTTGTACAATTCGCAAAAAAATCTGTGCTAAAACTTCTTCGATTTAATCTACGAAAATCTTGCGCTTTATAAAATAAACATCGAGTCCTTTGCACTGTACAAAAACTGTTGAAATTAAACTTTTTTTAATTTTTAATGTAGGAAGTGTTGGTAAGTTGCAGTAACAACTGTGGTTACACTAGTTTAAAAAAAGAAAAGATGGTCCGACCTGCGACATTTTTATATGAAAGCTGGCTTTCGAAATCTGAAAAAATGCACTTTCTTGATATATGTAGTTGACCAATCTAAAATTAAATACTACTTTAAGAAAGCTTATTAAATGTACTATCGTCAATGGCTCAGATCGGACTTCTTTTCTAGTAGTGATATTGGGGCGCATTCGTAGTCACAATTAAGTTGGCACCTATTAATTGTAACTTTTTGAAATAATTTTGAATGGGTTATCTGTGAAACTGCAACTAACATGAGTACCAACTTAATTTAGACTACGAATATGCCCCATTGTTCTTTTTTTTATTAATATTGACCATCGTCACTCTCGTAAAATGCTTGCATAGCTTCACTTAATATATCATTTGATTCTCTGGCCGGGCGAAGGATTTCTACACTTTCCACTATAGGGTAATCTAACAAAGAGGAGTTCGCAGATATCATCTCCATATCTGGTGAAAAACTTTGGTTACCAAGCACAGCCTCATCACTAATTGAATTATTATTCCCATGTTTACTTGGAGTAGACGAACTGTTCCGCAGAACAGTATTAACAGTATTTTCTTCTGCTTTCGCACTCATTACTAATTTTATAATATTGTGCTTGGTTTTGTTAAATATAGAGCTAAGATCCTCCAGCTCTGAGCAAAGATAGTCGCAAAAAAGTTAAGCTTTCGACGGTGGCGCTTTCTTCTCCCCATCCGTCGCTTGCAATTCTCTCATTATTGCAACGGACTGTTCTGCCTTTTTTACTAGGTCATTAATATTGGCGTTGTCTGCTGCCGATTTTCTCTGTAAAATTATACACGTACTTATGCATTTTGCTCAACAATTAAAAAATAAGAAAGATTAACTTGCCGTTGTACGGCGCAGTCCAGCTTGATTTTGCGCAATACCTCTTGACGTCGAAGCTAAATATGATGTTAGCTAAGTAAAAAAAAAATTAAATAAAGCTTGTAAAATTTACATATTTACTTTTACGTACCTGAACATTGCTAACTCCTTCGACCTCATCGTTTGCGTGAAGTAGAAACTGCAGTTGGTCATAAAACCATAGCTTTGGAACGTGCACCTCGTCTGCACCCATTCCACTTCTCAGTTTTCTGTTTCGCACCTCCGATCTTAATTGATTTCGCAATGTTTTATTTTTTTCTTAACTGACTTTACTGTGCTTCAGGCTTTATGTCTTGCAGTTGTGCCGCGATCTCTTCATAAGCACTCTCTTATTTATTTATTTTTAAATAATCTTTGTGTGTACATTTATACAACAGCGGATATTTTTCCGGTAAAATTAATTTTATTGTCAATCACTTTAATCCTAGTTTATGTTGGTTTTAAAAGTTTAATTGAATCAAGATAGGGAACTTCCTATTCCTCTTGAACGATATCTGTATTTCTATAAATTATTTTTTACTTTTTGGTTCACATTGTAATAAAAGCGAGTTTTTAGTTTTTTAAACTATAATTTTATTTTCATATTTTTAGTCTTAATTTCAATTCATTTTAAAACTATTATAACGAATAGAATAACACACGAAATCAATAGAATAACACACGAAATCAATCGTTGGAATTTTCATTCGTACTGTCATCAGGTAACTTTAAACTAAACAGAATATAGTCCCGCAGCCACAAGCTATTTCGCTGGCTACTTCAGGAATAATACCATGGATAACTACAAGAATGATAGAATACAAGATTGCGCCGATCAGAGAGGATTTTTGAGAATAACTTTTGTGTGACGTCCCACTGGTGCAATTGCGAGAGAGAAATGCCAAAACGTGAGCAAGAATGGAAGAAGAAGAAAAAATGTTGCAAGGAAAATGTAAACAAGTTGCACCAGTGTGACGTCATGCAAACAACGATTCTGTCAAATTCGTTAAGAGAGGAATAGCGGTCCGAGATCGGCGCAACCTTTGTATTCTCTCAATCGTGGGATAACTAGATATGAAACTGTTTTTGTCGTGAGAGCGCTGTCAAAGTGTGTATTTTTTAGAACTATAGCCAGTGATGCCACACCGGCGGAAACCTAAATTGGGGATTTTTAAACTAAACTTGGAAATTTCACAGTTTCCACACCACCATTGAGGTATGCAAATGGCGCGTTACCGAAGTTAGTTTTGGGTGCTCGGTTCCCCAGTAGGCCTATATCACCCATATACACATACATATACATACAGTACATACTGAAATTATCAAGCATCAAACACACAAAAACAATGAAAACACAATTATAACAAGTTTTATGCAAGAAACACAACCGACTTCAATTCTCATATAAAAAGGAAGGAGTACCGTTATTTCTTCGTGATCACATTATCGGACCTACACAAAATTAGTATGGAGCCACCATTGAGGCACATACATACATAAAAAAAATAAAAAACAAAATGAAAAAAAGTTAAAAAACAAAACAAAAAGAAAATAAATATTCCAACGAATTGATAACTTCCTCCTCCTTTTTTTGAAAATGACAATTAACAATAATAACATTTCACTTGTAATAACTTAAAAAGTAGGTAAGAAAAATGTGTATATAAAATATCACAAATTAAGGGTTCACAATTCAAATTCAATGCAATTATATACATTTTCAATAGAAAATATTTAAATACCAGTATATAAATATTTACAAAAACCCAACACAGAAGGTAACAAAAATATGTTTGTAAAATATCACAAATTAAAGAGATCACAATTCAAATTCAATGCAATTATGTACGCTTTAAAAGCAAAATATAAAATATTTACATATATACATATTTACAAAAAACCAGCACAACCCCTAAGGAAATCTACTTCTGAATCTTCTAAATCAGACATTTCTTTTACTCTAAGTCTATTAAAGGTGTGTTCTGGTCGTGGCAGACCCTGAAATTCTTTCCAAGAGAGATCCCGCACTACATGATCATTGCAAACGTTTTCTATTATCTGATGAGATCTTTCAATAGAAAAAGTTTTCATTTTGCGAGGTGGGTTCGCAATTGCCGTTGACTACGATATTGGTGTATCGTAATCCCCGGGACTTCTTAAAAAGATTACAAAACATATCCTAACGCTCCTACCGCCACCTCTTCTTAGACGTCTGGTTTGCAAATTAGTGAAGCCCGCGTGTGATAGCCACAAACGTTTTAAACTACTTATGTTCAAAATCCAACCCTTTATGTAATTAAAAGAAGAAGTTATGTCAGACCCGTTCTCATCTTGTATCCTAATGGCTCTCAAAACTGCGACAGCCTCTTCTAAAAACTGGAGTTGATCTGGTGTTGAAGAAAAAACTTTTTTTGTTGGCAAAATAGCATCAGAACTTCTTCTTTTTTGGCGCTGTAACCGCCTAAGCGATTTTTGCCGAGTTCAGCAAAGAACGCCAGTCGTTTCTCCTCTGTGCCAACTGACGCCAATTGGAAACGCCAAGTGAAGCCAAGTCCTTCTCCACCTGATCTTTCCATCGCAGTGGGGGCCTCCCTCTTCCTCTGCTAC
>NW_016161541.1:5037-25944 GCF_001687245.7 Rhagoletis zephyria
AAGTCGACAAATAGGTGGTGAGTGTCGATCCTTTTCTCGCGGGTCTTTTCCAAGATTAAAGATATTGTGAATACCTGGCCTAGGGTGGATTTGCCAGGTCTAAAGCCACACTGATAAGGCCCAATCAGTTCATTGACGGTGGGCTTCAGTCTTTCACACAATACTCTCGATAAGACCTTGTAACCTATGCTTAGAAGGCTGATCCCGCGGTAGTTGGCGCAAATGGCGTTCCAAACAATTCCTAGTGCTCTTTAGAAGATGGGGGGAATCGAAAACAGAAGTAAACATCCTTGCCGTTAACTTCAAAATATGGGTGCTCTTCTGAAACTCCTAAAATTCTCGCAAAATTTTAAAAATTTGATCCCTGGTCACAAACGAAATGACAAGGCGTCAGACCAATATTCTGTAGCTGGGTGATGGCCTCAAAAATATATTTTTTGGCAACATCCCCTTTACAGGAGCCATGGACAATGAAATATGATAATGGATGGGCCCAATGCACCCCACCTATACCTTGAACCATAAGGGTCATAACACTATTTCCGATTCTGCACGTGCGGTTCTCATCGCCGTAATCCTCAACTCCTATAATTTTGTCATGCTTGGGGACATACTGCATATGGCTCTTAAGTGCCATTTCGTCACACAAAATGGACACGAATTTCTGATCCTGCGAAAAGCCGCGACTTTTTAATTCTAAACACTTTAGAGAGCTACTACTACAAGCGACTTCAAGTGTCTATAGGCACGGGGGACAAGAAATATACGCCTAAAGCCAAAGTTTTGAAATAGTTGTCGTATCTACGACCATTGGGTTGGCGATTAAAGTTTTTCAAACTATTTTCAACTATACTAATAATCTGAGGAGGAAGATTTCTATGGAAATTCTGAATTTGATTAAAACCCTCTTCTTTATCGGATTGTGCTTTTTCTACTCGTTTTAGCTTTATTGATACCTCGGACAACTGATATTGTAAATAACAAATATATCTATCTTTTTCTTCTAAAGTCATCTTCAACTTGGAATTTTCGCAAATCAGTTTCTGTTCCCTAGCTATAACAGATGTTAAACTTACCCCTCTATTCTAACAGAGTCACAAAACTAAGCTCATCACTGTTGTGATTTTTAGTGCGCCGAGAAATGTGTCACAAAAAATTCAATTTTGAGTGCTAAAAAAATACACAAAAATTTACAAATTTGTATTGTAGCGACATATTTTTTGCAGCGACAAGCTTTGAGGCACAGTAGAAATCACAGCAGTGACGAGCTAAAGTTTGTGACTTTGTTAGAATACGGCTGTTAAATTTGTCTGACTTCCCCTCTCAGTAAAATTTTCGCCCAGTTTAATACCTCCTATTTCCTCTGCGGCCTCTTCGGCCTCTTCTGCAACGGATGCTAGTAAAAATAAATCGCTAGATTCACCGAATTAATCCATACCTTCTTCTATCGATGGAGGAAAAAAATCATCAGCTCCCAATTCGATAGTCGAATTAATATCCGGAACACCTAATTGAAAATTGGGCGTAGGTAAAGGTAAACAGCAAAAGTAAAAGTTTAAACACATATAGCTATCGCTGTCCTACAAGAAATTATTGTTAAATATGTACCAACATTTACACAAATATTCAAACGAAAAATTGGTAATCAAACAACATGGTAATAGTTAAGTTAGTATTAGTATTTTGTCCCATCCAATAGCAATATATTATTTTAAACTACAGATGTAAATAACGGGTGATTTTTTAAGAGCTTGATAACTTTTTTTTTAAAAAAAACGCATAAAATTTGCAAAATCTCATCGGTTCTTTATTTGAAACGTTAGATTGGTCCATGACATTTACTTTTTGAAGATAATTTCATTTAAATGTTGACCGCGGCTGCGTCTTAGGTGGTCCATTCGGAAAGTCCAATTTTGGGCAACTTTTTCGAGCATTTCGGCCGGAATAGCCCGAATTTCTTCNTAAAAACATCATTGCAACATAATTCATTTGCTTAAAATATAACCCTTGCACTAACTTTAATATTTACCTTCTTCTTTTTACTTTTTCCTCTTATAACATCTAAATTTCTGCAAAATACGAAAATCGCGACACAAAAACGCAAAAAGGAACTGTTTTCGTCAATTATTTTTGACGTCTTATTTCTGCCCAGGGATTGGCAGTGCTTCCAAGTACGAAAACGAGTTCCTAGGCGCGCTCTCAGAAAAAATGAGAGAGTTTCATATCTAGTTATCCATGATAATACACCATAACCACAGCTTAATTATGTGGGCAGTTAAGAGCATTCAGAATATTTTAACTTTTAACAGCTCTTGCTACATACCTAATGTGACCAACCGTACTACTTTCGGAAGTACAGTACTTCTTTTTGGGCCGTTGTACTTCGTACTTCGAAGTACAGTCAAATGTACTTCTTTGCAATATTTTGTACTACCTTTTAAGTTGAGTTTTCTTTAACTAATTCTAAAATTCTAAAAGGTAAGTCATCTCAGTTAAAAAGGGTGCTCGTAGATCAACACATATGTATGTAAATTATGACTCTCAATCGCTTCACATCTGTAGCTGACAAATTTCAATTCAATCAATAAAAATGTGGCCGGTCCACATAGAACTTTCGCGTTGACTTTGGCGTTGGCGTTGGTTTGACAGAACGCATGTTAAAAGTATAGTTCTGAACACATTGAAAACGACGAGCTACGGACCACAGCATCCAATTTGTCATCTTCATTATCTAAATGCATTGTCGATGGCGACATGATTTATTTGAACGCGGCAGCGGCATCATAAATTTGTATGAGTTTGACATAAAAGAAGAGGAAGAACGTTATCTGTCGCCAGAAAAATAGAAATAGATCTAATCTGGCCACAACCACAGCCGTCGCGTAGCCCGGTCGTCGCCAAAATAATTATCTACATAAGAGTACGTGTTAAAATAATTTGACAGCTGTGGTTTGTAGCTCGTCGTTTTCATTGTGTTCGGGCTATTTGTTTGCTACAATGAACGCTTGGCACCGAATGTCTTGGCCCCTAAATTGACATACTTACGACAGATAAATTAATATTTCATATCAATAATTGCATGAAAAAAGTAATTTTAGATTGTTCCTCCCTCCCAAGACTCGTATGGCCTCATTTTTGAAAAATAAAATAAAGAGATTTATGAAGAGAGATTTTCAGCCAAATTTTTTTTGAAGCATTCTTTATTTTTTATACTACTTGGCTTTCTCATGGAAATTCAATTAAATAATATTCTTATAACTCGAGTCTGCATATCGCAAACTTTCTTCAAAGGTGTACCAATTCAATATTTACCTTATCTTGTCATTTTAACTAAATTCAGTTTTTCAAATAGTATTTTCGACAGTAAACTTTCTTAAAGCGCTTTAATTTAACCCGGAATTATAATATTTAAAATATTCCTCAAATATTCCCGGTAGTAAACTTTCTTAAACCTCTTTGTTTTGATACCCATATTACAATATTTAATTTATCTTCTTAATTAAAATAAATTAAAAAATTTCAAACAGGTGCCAACGTTCTCCAAAAAAATTTTCGGCTGTGAGCCTTTTGAAACCTCTTTATTTGGACAGCCATATTGCAATATTTAATATATCTTATCAATTTAGCAAAACTGTAATTTTCAAACAGGTGGCAGCTCTCTAATTTTTTTCTTCTTCTACATTTTAAGTTAGACCTCAAGCAATACATCGGTGAAAACTGCTTTCTATTTCTATTTCTATACAGACAGACAGAAAGTAAAAATTTCTAAAAATTCTTGATTTGGCTTCTGTTGCTCTTATATAGACCGCCCATATTTATTTTATTTTTTAATATCTATAATGTACAGACATCGGCCTGTAAAAATTTTATTATATGTATAGATTTTCGGAAAATGGGCACGACACCGCTTACTTATGCTCGGTAAACACTTTATCGATTTCCACCAAGCCCAGTTTTTTATTTAAATATATCAATAAGTCTAATTGAGCATATTATCGAAAATGTTTGAAATCGGAAGAAACCCCCAGCTTTTCATGTACATAGTTTAAAGAAAGGTGAAATAACTATATGTAATCCATTTCAACTTAAACTTCTTTACTTGTTAATTAAAAAATTCGATTTATTGGATTTGGTACACTGTCAATGTTGTTGTATATTCTGCTTTTACCATTTTTTCATTACTTTCACAGTATTTTTTGTTCTCAGGTCCTCTACTTCTTTGAGCTATGAAATAGTTGGTCACATTATACATACCACAGCCTCACCATTCTGGTTATGCAGTTAAAGGGACATTTAAAGCAATTCCTATTCGTACTGTCAATAGGTATGTAACTTGATAATGGAAATTGCTGCATCTTTTAGGCGCATAATTTTACATAGTTGCATCCCAAGCTAATAAAAACGAGGTAAAAAGAGCAGCGTTACATTGCTGCAAGGGAACTATTGGGGGATTTCGCTCCTAGGAATTTCGTACGCCTTTGTTAAGGCTATTATCAGCGTGGCCGAAAGCTTTCGCTGGAAAATTGTCACTTTACCCTAAAAATCGTAATTTCTTTCAAAAAATCATAAAATTTTTGTTTATTGTGTTTTTTTAACAAAATCAGAAGTACAAAGGAATTACATACAATGAGTCGTATGCATAAAAACTAATCAATTGCGTTTTCTTAAAATTGCATACCCTTGACTTAAAGTTATTTGAACAAATTGAGTAAAAGGTCTGAAATTAAAAAAAAGCATTTGCCAATAAATATGACCACACATTACAAAACCAAATGGAACCCACATTGCATATATTGGTTAATAAAAGTGGATTTGCCATTGTCAACGACAATTCAAAATTACAATTTAAAACACAACTACTTTTAAATAGTTGAACTCCTCTGGTCGTGGGCGTAGCCAGGTAGGGACAGGGGGGTGCTCGAGCCCCCCCCTAACTTTCAAATTTTCCTTATATATATATATAAAATATTACCCTGAAATGCCAGGTTAATAGGGTCGAGCCCTCCCCGTAAATTTCATTCTGGCTACGCCGATGCCTCTGGTTTGAAGTTTTTGAAGATTTTTATCCAGTTTTAAAGTAGGCGTCTTCACACCGAGCTTGATATTTTGTTTGTGTAAAATTATTTTATTATCGGTGTACCGGTTACCGAGTTATCGTGATAGAAGCTTGATAATTTTTCTAGTAGTTGGTAAACTGCAATCAGCTGTTCGAAATTTATTCAATTTTAAATCCGCCCGCTAAGGTGGAAAATGAAAGCGCCTGGCCTCCAGATATGCAATAATGTATTATTTTTTTGAGTAGAGTTGCCAACTTTTTAAAAATAATAAGATCCACACAGTTCGCTGGATTAAAATATTAGGTACCAAGTGAAAGAGTATGGTCTTCGGATGTGAAATAAGCATTTTTTAGTACATACCTACAAATAAGCATTTTTTCTTGTGATCTCTAGACTGGCTCTGTTGCAGATACAAGGTTAACGCACGACCACGATACATATTTAGTATGTATGTATGTGGGTTTTAAAAGTTAATGTAATAATCTTTTAAAGTTTCATATTTTGCTGCTTTTAGACTGATGCGGATCTATTTACTGTCGATTTGGTTCATTTTTTGGCAATAAAGAACTAGTACTAAACTGGAAATTTAGTTAACTAGTTCGGATGACATCAACTATTGTCGCACATCAAACTACAGGAAAATACTAGTTAGATAGATGAAACAAAAATTGAATTGAAATGCTAATATTATGGAAATTGCAGCGATGTTTTCCAATCGCGGCCCGTAACTTTCGCTACGTTGATATTGAAGACGCTGGTGTCTAGAATGTTTTTTAGGATTAATATTCTTTTTTATAGCGTCCAATTGCTACAAACATCAACGAGCTTTCGCTATCTCGTTCAACCATTGTGGCGATTTATTGTATTTATGAGTTCCGTCCAGTTCAGCAAAATCAGCAGAATTGCAAATAGGCAGCCATTTTGCCAAAAATCCATTTGGGCTAAAAGGATGCTAACGATAATTTCTACGTTCTTTTTTCAATCAAACGTGCAATAGGCTCACACTTATACCGACATAGAGAAATCATACACAAGACACACTTTGTAAACGCGATTCAGCTTCTAAGCTCGTATGCAAGTCCATCTATGTTCATATTGTACTTTCTAAATATGTATGTATGTATGTGGATATGTGTAAGCTCATAAAATGAATGTCAACAGTGGAGGCTATAAATTTTATTTTATTACCGTACATAATGTTGTTTGTGAGATTTTTCATTTACATATAAAGCCCCTCCAAAAAACACGAATTTATTTGCTTTGATTTCATAAGACACCTCTCCTCCACCCTTCCTACACTGATATTGGCTATTCCGTTTTTGCTTCGTTTTTTTTTATTTGTCATAATGCTGATTGTGAAAGTGATCCAATTCGAATTTCACCAGGTCCTTGTTTTATGTGATATGCACATTCGACGGTATGATAAAGTTTTCCTAAATATAGACCTTTTGCGACGCCTACTACCCTTCAGTTATCGTAGTCAGTAGGGAGCGGACTTACATGCACTGTAAATTGCAAAATATGCGTAAAATATCCAATAAAAGTAGTGTTGCGATATCAACAAAAAAAATCGATATTTTCGATTTCTATATTTTCGATCAGTGGCCGGCAGGCCCAAGCTCACTGAGCACTCTCTGAGCGCATGTGTGTTTCAGACGTATGTATACGAAGAGCGGCAGCTGAGCAGTGCATTTAACCGTTGAAACTGGGGATGTTAATTTTTCGGCTTTTTCCGATCCCGAGGTTTTTCCGGGTGGCGTTGTCACAATCCCGAGATCCAGAATAGGTAAGTTTTAAGTTGACATTGTTAGAAGAACGAAATTCGAGGATGTTATCGAGTTTATATAAGCCCTAAACTGTTTAGGCTAAACATATAATTTTTTCAAAAACAAATATTGCGAAATTTCAAGGATAAAATTTTAAAATGACGTTTTCAATATTTACCAGCCCTACTGCACCAGAAACTTGAATCTATTTAAATTCTACAGGATTTCCTCATTAATTTTGTACCCATACTTCTTCCCTAAGCACATTTCTCGGAATTTTTTAAATCATTTTTGAATTGCTGACATCAAAGTGAAAAACTAAAAACGCAATTTTACTATATTTGGCCGATGGTTTCGTGAATATACTAATATTTGTGTTTCAAATTTACTATCGGGCGGTATTATATGTATAATGAGCTACACATTTATAAAAAAATATTTATTATTACATAAAAAAGAAATGTAGCCAATACTAGTCAAGAAAAGGAGTTTCTATTATTGCCATCAGTGCAAATTACAAATCCCGAAAATCCCTGGATTACTTGCCAAGAATGCCGGGATTCTCTAAACTTTAAAAAGTCCGGGATTGTCGCTGCCGCCAGCGACGACGATAGAAATACGTCTATCGTTGCGAACAGTGAGCGGACGAACGTCGTCGTTCGCTTTGGTTGTGTTCGTTCTCATATACAACAGTGTGTTTTAATTTTTAGATTAGAGAAATTCAACAAAATGATTATTGACGGTGCCAAGCATCTTCTTCCTTACAAAGTGTGTTGAAATTTTTTTGTAAGGAATAAAATAATAACACTATTCGCAAAAAAATTATCAAAAATCAACGCGAATTTTTAGCTACTTGAAAGTTGCACTTTCTTAAACTAGAATTTAATGTGCCATAAAACTGCAGACCTAGAATTTTTATAGAAATTTTTGATAAAAAGTTTGTTGTAAAAATTGGTTGCCTAATTTTTCTAATATTTCTACAAAGTTTGAAATTTGGACTTATATTTTTTTTGTTAGATAAGGAGCTGTTTTTTTTAATAAAAAAAAAAATAATGAACAGTTAACAAACAATGGAAAAAAGCCGAAAGTGGTCAAAATATCGTGCCCCTATTAATTTTTACATGACTGTACGAGTGTGCATACAGTATTGGCCAATACAATAGCACCCCCATTTCAAAGTCATATTGTTTGCCACTCATGTTTATTTATTTATTTTTAAGAATTTTCAATTAAAATACAGTTCATTCTCTGACAAAACTCACATAAACTTAAGTTTAAAACTTTTTAAAAGTCCGCAAAAAAGTGCAACAAATTTTCACCCAAATTTCAAACTTTTTTCTCAGAAGCGGTAGAATTTTTTTTGAATACGCAGTTTTATAGCCCATTGGATTTTAGTCTAATAATGTGCAGGTTTCAAGTGGCTAAAAATTACCGATGATTTTTTAAATTTTTTATTCGCCGAGGATGTTGCGGGTTTCTGCCATATAAAACTAAATTGTGTTTAGTCGTTATATGGAAGCAAATGCGACAAATAAAATTTTTTTTTTTAAATAGTACATGCAATTGTTTTATCAGACCTTGATAGTGCCATCGATAGTTTTCCAGCTCTAAGTGATAGTTTTAAGATATGTATGCATTATTTAGTTACCTTAATATTAGAGCACGACCGATTCCAATCTTTTTTTTCAGGTACCGATGCCGATGCCGATTAATCGGCGTAAGGGAAAAGAATCGGCCGATGCCAGTTCCATAAAAAATTTAAAACAAATGTATTAATTCATAAAATCAGTTAATTTAACGGAGTTAACCAAACAAATAATTGTTATGCAACATGTTATGTAAAAATAGGTGCGTTCCAGCGATTTTTGGACTAAAACCTGTACAACTGTCAAAAAGCAAACTGTCTCTCTCAAGAGAGAGCAACGGGTGAAGAACTGAGAAAAACTGCTGGAACGAAAAAAAACATTTTTCCTGCAAGTATGTATGTATATAAATGTCAAATGTTTGCCTTGACAGAATTATTCATTCAGGCAGGCGGCAAAATTATTACACACAAAATTTTTTATTGGGTATGTATCTAACAAATATTTTCAGAAAACTTAAGATCAGATCTCCCATTGTTGAAAATTAGAAGCACGGTGAAATCACGGAAGTGGAAGAAATGGAACCAAAAAAATTAGAAATTGGTTTATCTCCTGGAACTTTCAACCGAGTTCAGAATGGTAAGTGGCATTATTTATTGCACGATACAATAAGAACTGATAATATAACTATTTGCAGATCAAGAATTTATGCAAAGTTTAGCTGATAATGCGCTTCAAGCACATAATGCAGTTTATGGTGAGGTAGTCTTCTCACAAATAGGTAAAGGGTCATTCTTGATACATTTTGGGGTTTAATAAAACAAATTTTACTTTATTTTTATTAAAAGTACATACACAGGAAGCGTCAGAAGCAAGCATCCAACCCGAGGAAGCGTCAGCATCAAGCATCCAACCTGATGAGCCTACAGATAGCCAGACGTTTTCTTCTATAGGTAAGTATTGGTATTAGTTGTTTGTTTGCTCCCTATCCAGTAATAATTTTACTGGAATCTTGCTGGCTGGCGATTTCGTACCCCAAAACTCAAAAGAAACTAGCAAAGTAGGGGAAATGACAGATCAACTTGCAAGTTTTACCGGATTTTTATTGCATACATTTTTACTAGTCACTATTTGCAGAAAATACGAAAACACGACTCTTATAGAGTATGTATGTATGTATATAATTAATGTTTGTAAACATTTTTAGATGCGGCGCTGGGTGAAGACGAAGACTTTGTACCGACAGTGCAAGGCGAAAGGCACGTGTGGCTCGATGCTCCGACGAAACTAATGTTAAATTTGTTGGAAGAGCTCCGCCCTAAAGTTGGAAAAATTGCGTCTCTGAAGAATAAGACGAAGATGTGGAAAATCATCGAGCAGACGATGAAGGAGAAGGGATACAGCTTTAATGCAGTGCAAATAGAAAACAAATTTAGATCATTGGAGCGGCCATATAAACGAGTTACTCTGAATAACAGGCAGAGCGGTCGAAGTAGACAAACTTGCCTTTACGAAAGGCTAGTGAATAATTATAATTATTGCTTTTTTTTATTTTATTTTGGAACGAATATCCATCATCCCTTGTCAAATTTGGTTTGCAGAAGAACTGGTTTTGGCGTTGGGTCATCTTCAATGTCGGATGACCGAAATTCATTCCAAAACACATATCTATACTACCGGAAGAAACAACAATAAATAACTAAGAAACTTTACAGTGAGCTGGATGCTATTCTAGCTGAAAAGCGGAGCATCAATCCAGAATTCATTTGGGAAAGCTCTGACACACAGAATACGGAAATAAATTCGGATGTAGAGCAGTCTGCTGCAGGTACATATATATCTACAGAAATATGTACATATGTATATATCATTACCTACATACATCCTTGTAATTCTTATAAGATGATCATGATCATATCATTACCTACATACATCCTTGTAATTCTTATAAGATGATATCCCAAGCTGCTCACCAGCGAAGAAGCGAAAAACCGAAAGAAAGGAATACCACGAACAAGTTTTGGGCTTTCTAAAGAAAAAAGAGGAAAGGGATCAGAAAAAAATTATAGTTTAAAAACTAAAACCTCCCTATTATAATTGCCATTAGTACGGTATTTAACTTGAGAATAGAAATCGCTGCATCTTTTAGGCGCATCAATATTACATAGTTACATCCCGAGTTAATAAAAGGAAGGTAAAAAGAGGAACGGGAGAACCGAACGCTATAATTATTGGAAATGATAGCTAAAAAATAAATATGTAATATACTTATGGCATTAAAATGCAGAGAAAAAAAAATTTATTTTTAAAATCTTAATAAAAATTAAATAAACATATGTACATGCATATCGATACCTGAGTGGAAGATAAACCTATCTCGGTAGCCAGTTCGAAAACGCCCTATATCAGAAAACTTTTCAAGAACGCCCTACTCAATCAATCAAATTCTGAAGCAAGGCGTTTTTGAAAAGTTTCCTGATATAGGGCGTTTTCGAACTGGCTACCGAGATAGATCTATCTTCCACTCAGGTGACGATATATAAAGTTGTTTTTAAAATAAATATTTTTTAATTTTTAAATCTTTTATACTATGCAATATATACTCGCTATCGAAATAACAACACCAAAATTCATAGTGGTGTCGTCTTTACTTTTAATAATTTTAATTTAAACTATAATTTTATAACAGAAAACACAAAAATTAATGTTTCAAAGCTTCCACAAAGTACACAAAAATCAAATTTCGAAAAATTTACATCAAATAATCAATAAATATTTTATTTCATTACAAAGAAGGTTTCTAACATGATTACTTCTTATTGGTTCGTAGCTCTCATTTTCTATTGACTCCTCATTGCTAACCTCGTTTACAAATTCAAAATCATTTTCATTGGTAATATTATGCAAGACACAACACGCTCCTATGAAATGGCACAACTTTTTATTGCTGCTTCAGTATGCCAAACGAATGCTCCACTGTGACACGTGACCTTTGCTTAGTTGTAAGTTAAAATACTTTTGGTCAGTTGTGAAATGTCCATCATCTTTAAATGGCGCAATAATAATAAATAATAAAGTCACTACATGGATAAGCAGAGTCCCCAAGCAAATAGTAGCCTAAGGAATATAGACAGTTTTAAACATGAATCAATGTACGCATCATGTCCTATATACGCTACAGTTTTGGGGAACCCAACTGTCGTGACTTGAACCCCTGAAATCCTATGAAAACATCAATAAACTTCTTCCTTTCATCAGTAACTGCTTGCATAACAAGTGTCACGTTGCCTTTCCGGTCAATACAGTCGACTTTGCGTTCAGCGGGAGGGTCGATCACTATGTGCGTCCCATCTATATAGCCTTATTTTAAAACACAAATGCACAAAAATGCAAATATTTAATATATTTATTAATAATATACATATTACGGCGGTTCAGGATGCTGTGGAAATGGTCTTGAATTCGCAGTAGGAATTCCTTTTGCAAATTTTATGCTTGCTGCCATGACAACCGTGTGCATTTTATTGCGAATTTACAAATGCAACGAATATGCAAATGCAAGAGCATATGCACAAGATCCTGAACAGCTCTATTATGTATGTATGTTTGTAAATACATATTTGGTTGAGTGTTTCTATTACCTATTGCTTTCGGAAAACCAAACTTGGAAAAATATTTGGCGGATTCTTCTTTCCTCTCATTGCTGGGCAACTTAATACATTCAGTGCTCATCCCACTTATAAACATCGAGAGTCTTTCAATAGTACGGCAACCGCTAGATATTGTAATATTAAAGCGATCAGATAAGTCACGATAGCTACACGCTTCATGCCCGGCAAACCAGAGATACACGATTAACACTGAAGCTAATTTATGAATGTAGTAGATGTTTTTAAATTCTTTTAGGCCCTTAGTGAGTAATCTACCGACCTTTGAATTTCGAAACAACATTATATGTGTGGTGTAGTGGTAAGCAGTGCGTGCTTCCACTCCGCAGAGCCTGGATCCTGATCAAAGCAACATCGCAAAAAAAAATTAGAAAAAAAGGTTTTTTTCTTAACAGTGGTCGCCCATCGGCAGGCAATGGCAAACCTCCGAGTGTATTTCTTCCATGAAAAACAGCTTCTCTTAATATTACACTCGCCGTTCAAAGTCGGCGTAAAACTGGAGGTCCCTCCCCTTTGTGGTACAACATCAAGGCTCACGCCACAAATCGGAGAAGCTCGGCCAAACACTAACATATGTTTAAGCGCCAAGCTACTATTATTATTAGTAATGCAAGGAAATCTTAACGCCGAAAAGCTGAATCACAACAACCAATTTCAAAGTTTTAGGATACTCTAATACATTTCTTACACTCATATAGGTAAGTATACTCGTATACGTACATACCCTGCAGCAATGCAGTCTCACCCTAGGTTAGCCCTCAGATAGTCCCTATTGTTAGCAGCACTAGTCCCTCATAATTCCCCTGCCAACGGCTTCGACTGCCCGTAAGGTAGTCCTGGACTAGTCCAATTTTGGAGATTTTTTTCGTTGGAGTAAGATTGCGTTCTGCACTTCGCAGATGCTTTTTCATAATTCGGAAACACAAAAAAAATAAGTTTTATCATTTTATAACCATGTTGCTTCTGACGGCATTTGAACCCGGACCCTACTGAAAGCTAACAAATAGTGGCAAGCATCTCTGCGCACTGAGCAATAGCCACTCATGTAAATGTGTGTTCAAATGTTCACTTTGCATCAAGGCCAGACCAAGCGATTGGGACATTTACAGGGTGGTGTTCTTTAAATTTTTTTTATTGAATTGCAAGACAACACCCCCTGTCACTGCCAAACTGTACTTTTCTTCTATCTCTAGGCCGGTTCCTTGGGGACTGGTCGAAGGCTGACATTTTCGATGCAAGCAAATGTCCAATTCTGACCAGTCAAATTTTAACCAGTGAAGTACTAGTCCTTAACGGAAAATTGGCCGCGTTATTGCTGCAGGGTATGTAGGTAAACATGAATACACACATACATACATTAACTGCATTTTCATACAAGCAAAACTGATTTCTTTATGCACATAAGTATAGTAATGTATGTATGTTAATTTGTTAATTAAAAACAGCAGATACTCCCATCCCGAAATACAGTCATTTATATTTTATTCCTAACAATGTGGCAATGCCGCTTGTAATATGTACAAATTATGAAACTTCAAAAATTCCTGTATCCGTCTAAGAAATTTGAAGTGAAACTACCTTCTTTTTAACCGACTTCCAAAAAAGGAGGAGGTTATCAGTTCGTCGGAATATATTTTTTTTTTTTTATGTATGTTACCGCATAACTTTGGACCACGTCAACCGATTTCGATAATTCCACTGGTCTACAAATTTCAACTTTTTTTCTGCGAATAAGACGGGACCTGGTGTTTCTGGACGGATTTTTCGTGCTGAACACGAATCCGGGGTCAAAAATGTCCCATCACGTCACGTTTTCGAGAAAAAAGGGGTTGAAACCCCTAAAAACAGCGTTTTTGGCCATTTTCGAAAAATTATAGAGCTGAACCCTGACGTGGTACAAATTTTGCATATATCAGAAATTAAAGGCTAAACCGTGCCCTTTCGAATGAGCCCTATGCCGAATTGATCGCGTGCACCCTTAAAGCAGGGGGTGTATTTGTGTTTAGGGGTGCAGGAAAAATTGATCACAGAAAGAATTTAATCTTAAACGATCATAGAAAATTAATAATGCCAAGGTTTTAACTNGTCGGTTTTTTTTTTGCTAAAAATTACTTGTTTGTATCATGGGTCAGATCTTGTGTAGTTGGATCATGCGCCTATACCATGTCCCCACCAAAAAGCTAACCATCTAAAATCGAACTGAAAACACATTACTAACTATTCTTAGATTTCAGGGTTGTGTGCTGCATTATTATTAGATAAATAAATGTAAGCATTTGACAAATAGTAGTTTTAATAAAAACTAGTAATTTTTATCACAAAAAAAAACCGACTTCAACTCCCATATAAAAAAAAAATATATATATATATATATATCTCATGATCCACTGATCGGATCTCAACCAGATTAGTATGGGACCACCTCTGAGACCAAATTATCGAAATCGGTTGACGTGGTCCAAAGTTATGCGGTAACATACATAAAAAAAAAATAAAAATATTCCGACGAACTGATAACCTCCTCCTTTTTTGGAAGTCGGTTAAAAATTAAATGGTGTTAAAAACCCAAACAAACGCTCGTGCTAAGGCTTCGTTTTTGTGCAACGTGCGAGCTGCCAGGTCCTGTTATCAATATAATTAACATAAGCTTTTCCGTGTGGTTGCCTTGCAATAAATAGAATAAACAAATATATTTGCAAATAAATTTGATTTATTTTATAACTGACAACTGACGTACGCTTTTTGTATTTTTTTTTGATTTTGACTTTTTATTACCGCCAAATAACTTTATGTGTATACATATTTAGAAGCTGTCAAAATTTTACGTGGTGTTCGTATTCACAACGAGAAATCTCAAAATTTTTGCTTTATCTTTCAAAATTTTCTCTTTTCTATTAGTTGGCCGTGGCCGCGCTCCTTGCGTTCATATAGTCATTTTCATTATGGGCCTGTGATACGGGAACATCTTTGGACTAAATCCTGCAAAACCTGCAAATCGTATACGCGTGCAATGTACTAGATTATTTTTTAGTCTTTCAAAAGCAACCCTGCGCGCTTAGAAGGCGTATTAAGGTGACCAGAATTTGTTAATATCCCAGGAGGGCAAATTCTCCACATTGAAAACACAGAAAATCTTTTATATTTATTTTAACACATAAATAACGAATAAATTAACAATTCATAGTTTTTCTTAACACAAGTGCACTGCGTTGCATAATTATAAGACCGCCCCATATAAACAAGTTTTGAATATTTATTTTTAACCGACTTAACAAAGAGGGTTATCAAATCGTCGGAATATTTTCTTTTTTGTATGTTACCGCATACATTCGACCACCTCCATCGATTTCTATAACTGTTTTTGGCATAAGTGCATAACATGGCCCGTTAAGCTAGAACAAAACAAAAAAGTGGGCGTGATCCGCCTTTTTAAAAAAAAATTGGTATCGGTAGAAAGGTAAACAAAATCCCTTTTTTCTAATATATACATTTGTATAATTTATGTGCATAAATTTTAAGAAAACTCATTTAATAGAAAAATATTTAATTTTTCTAGGAAAAAAACAGTTTTACTAAAAAATATGTGTAAATTATGATACACCAAACTATAATAGGTAAATAGAGCATAAAATTACCTTTTATTTAACATATAACTTTATATAGTTAGATTTAAATTATGTGAGTAATTTTGTTTTACTGGTGTTCATGAAGGGAGAAATGACCATACTGATGCTTATGATCGTGAGCGGGACGACTGCGACAGAAAGAAGTTCTGCGCAAAAATACTTCCGCCGTTTTCTTTGGCAACACAGAAAGGAGAATTCTACTGCCTGAGGGTTATAACCTCAAAGTGCGGCCGAAGGCCGCCTACGCCGAAAGGTGTTCTCTGCAAAAGGTGTTCAGCCCACCTTCTTTGGCAACACAGAAAATAGAATTCTACTGCCTGAGGGTTATAATCCCTAATATCGTATGAACATGAATTTTTCGCCAAATACCCGCTAAACATCTTTTTACTTTTATGGTATTGGGGCATTGAAAATTTGGCATGTCTCCACAATCCTTCAATAGTGTTTGTGTGCTGCTGAGTATCCGGATCCTTAAAGTTTAGGGAATGGTTCACTTTGAAATGAATATAGCCTTCATCATTAAGGCAATTATATGCCTAAAAAATTCTTATTATAAAAGTTAGTCAAATCAAAATTATTTGTGTAATATGAACTTGTATACTTTCCAGAAATCGGATACTATAGTCGTGCTCGGCATAATCCATTCTTTGATTATGGCCAGTAAGGTATTCCTATCCCTGGCTTCTACGGGAACTACGAAGCACTTATTAGTGCCCCGTTCCACCCCACCTAATACCCACTGGCCCTCAACAGCATGGCCCTTGTGGTACTTACGGCGCCCAAATTTGTTCTCATCTATTTCTACTGTGATACCCATGCCTCGTATTTTCTTCTTTTTTTACCACGAATTCGTGATATACGACTTCACGGCAAAACTTGCTCCAATCGACCGCTGTGTGACGACTTCCTAATTCCGCTTCTGCGATTATGTCGTCTTGGCCCATGTTTCTTGACCACATATACGAAATTACTGTTATTTTCATTATGCTTAATTTCGAATTGTTAAAAAAAGTTTGTGTACGAAATGAAATTTTTATATCGCATGAAACTGCCTTCTTATTAAATTTTTTACGACATCTACAAAAAAATAATTATTTTACATAATTTTAATATTACTCAATTCTCGTACCGCCATATGTAACCATCAATAGCATCAGGGGACTTTAAAAGCTTTAGAGGGTGTACATTAGGGCATAAGTATGACCCTTCTTTAGGAATAAGATTCCACCTGACTAATTGATGGATTATATCTTCAGTTAAGTTTGGTGTCTCACCACAATTAAACATTTTATAAATTTTTTTTTTTATTATTATTGGCTTCCATTTTGCACTTTTAGCTTTTCGCGTGGAACGATAAAATTGAATAGATTTGATTTTATTGCGAATCGCGATGAAATTAACAATTAAAGCAAATTACGTTATAAATAACCGTTACTTTTGCATTTTCTGTTAGTTAGAAAATGCAGGTGGTTGCCAATTTACACAAATATAAGTACTAAGTTTTAAAAGTTTTTGTAACAATTTATATTAAAGGTATTTTAATGTTTTCAACTATTATAGCGTGGTGTGTAGTTATCTACACCTTTATTAAGTAAAAAATGTTTTTTTTTTTTCAGAAAAATATATATTTTTTTCTATTAAATGATTTTTTTTCAAAATTTATCCACATAAAGAATATTAATATATTAAAAAAAGGGATTTTATTTACCTTTCCAGCGATACCAAGTATCTTAAATTCGGTCAGGAATTTTTTTAAATATAGCCATTTTTAATTTTCGAAAATTCCCCCTTTACCCCTCCATATCACCGAAAATATAAGTTTGCACGAAAAAATTTTTATACCAGTAAAATCAGGAAAAAAAGGGCGGGCCACGCCCACTTTTTTATTTTGTTCTACCCTAACGGGCCGTATTATGCACTTGTTCCCTATTTTTCTATCGGAAAGGTAGTGTCTCACAGGTGGCCCCATACTAATTTGATTTAGATCCGATCATTGGATCATGAAAAAATTAACAGTTCTCCTATATGAGAATTGAAGTCGGTTGTGTTTTTGCTTCAAAATTACTTTTTAAATTATTTAATTGTAATTGTATTATTTGCAAAAGAAATTGCTTTCGTTCTTCGTCTTTTGCCAATGTTCGATTATGATTTTCAACGCTATACCTCGTTCAGCAGTATATAAACATATAATACTTTTAATCGTCTCTAAGACAGCCAACTTCAGGGTAATTTTTTAGAGAATTTAATGTCCTACAAGAAAATGCCTTTATTCCTTTTTTATAACGTTTCTTAACGGTTCAAAAGTTGTAACATTTTCAATGAAAACTAATTTTTTTAAATGTTATTAATATAGAAAATTTCAAGAATCGACTGACAACTTTTAAAATTGAAATAAAAATGTTTTCAAGTGGGAGAACTTCCTTCTCAGTAAATAGTCAATTTTAAGGCCGTAAATTCGTCAGATTAGTTATTTTTGATCACCCTGATATATATATCCAATAATTACTCGTTTACAGTAATAACAATAAGTGGAAAATTTCCGGGAAAACAGTCCGCTGGGCCTGTGTTATTTTTGATTATGTACTTGGACGTGAAATAACATATTTTCTAAAACTTGTTAAGCATTTTTACGCTCCAATGCAACAAACATACTTTTTTAAGCCATCTTACAAATGCTTTTATTAAGATGAAAAATCCCCACAGACAAATATTGCCTGATAAAACTTATACATATTTGGCAAACAAAATGGCATATGGTAGGCAATAAATTTCACCTTTGAAGACGCGTCGTTAGCTAGTCTTTCAGTGTTGTAAAGGATAATACGGCTTTCCCACGGCTTAATTACTTTGTTCGCTTCTCCTACTACGATCGCGAATTAGCTCATTCCCACGGGCACATTCTTAATTCGATTTGACAGTGTTTTGTTTTATGAGAAAAAGTGCCAGTTTTGGTTTGTGAACTGGTTTCGATAAATTTCGGATAAAAATTAGAGAAGGCAGCGATGTGTTCGTAACTCGCATTCTAATTGGATTTGAATTACCATCAAATGAGGTAATTCGCTGTCAAAATTTTGTATGGCGAATTATGTAATTCGAAGGGTAATTGGAGTGCGAATTATGAATGAGGGAGCGAACCACGTAATTTGGGTGCCGTGGGAAAGCCATATTAAATATTATTGATTAAGACTAAAAGGCGTTTGTACTGTTCAACTTTCACGGGCGGTTAGTTGAATCAAAAGTTTACGGAATGTTGAACAATGCAAACTCCTTTTAAATACAATGATTATGTACGATTATGAAATAATAATATTCTGAACGAAATTTTAGAAAAATTTCATCACTGCTATAAAACAAGGACGACATTTTTGCTCAAAAGGAGGACAGAGAAGGACAATATTTTTGAGGAGGACAATCCTCCTCCAAGGAGGACGGTTGGTCAGCTTATGCATGTGCCATTAATTTCATCCCTGGGATATTCATCCCCAAAGAAGGAAATTCACCCAAGGTTTATTACTGGGTATATTGTGGTCCACATTGCGGTTTGAAGTTTATAATACAGTTCAAATGTAGAGAAGTGTTCGAACTCCTAAAAGTTGGTTCAGGAGTAAATCGCTTCGAAAATCTGACGAAAAACAAATGATCCATACTATATTTGAATTTTTATTTCCGCTTTCGACATTGATTGTTAAATATTTTCTATTCATGCAAAAATAAGAACACGATGCAATTTAAGGAAAATATGTTACATATTTAGGAAGTTTTTAGTATTTTCTATAAAGTAGAATATATCTAACGGACCATTTTTTAATGAGCAATTTATATAAATATCTTTCTACATATATTTTTTAACAACTTAAATGAAGTTCGGCATCCACCAAGTTCTACATCCATATATCAAAAAATTAAATCTCGATAGATTTAAGTTAAATCTTTGTTAAATCTTCAATAATATTATATTATATAACTAAAAATACAATTTGTTGGGTGTGGGAGGCACAAATTCACATGACATAAGTCAACCGACACTTGTATTTTCAATATACAATTGCGGACATTGAAATTTAGCCTACCAAAAAAGCATGCGTTTTCGTATTTTTAGACGTTTTTATATTTTGGTTAGTTTTAAAGACAAATTATTAATATTTACATAGCTTTGGTTGTAATAAATTAAGAATATACTATTTTAAAAACTAAAATTTCAAAAGAAATGTTTTATGATGATAGAAATGTCAGACAGCAAAATTACTCTCTGAAGTAAGAGTAAAAAGTGAGTAACAACCAAAAAGTACGGGAACAAAAAAAGCATTTTTCCTGTGAAAACGTCAAACAGCCAATCGCTTGACACTTTACATGATTTTACCAGAACAAAAGGTTCGGGTAAAATCTTGCAACTTCCTTTTCTACAGAACTCTCCAAAAATCGCAGGATTTTGGAGTACGGAATCATTTTTCCTGTAACTTCCTGCAAGTTCGTGTAAAATCCTGTAAATTCATGGAGTACTGAATAAGAGCTAATATTTTGCAGTCTTCTCCGTTTTCTATAAATCTTTTACGCGTGCGACATAAAATTAATAAAATTCGGTAATGGTTATGATTCGATTTAAATTTTTATTCATCATTCAAGTAATTTCAAATAACGAAGAAATTTTTATTCATCATTCAAGCACTTTCGAATCATGAATAAATTTTTATTCATTATTCAAATAATTTCAAATAACGAAGAAATTTGTATTCATCATTCAAGTAATTTCGAATGAAGAATAAATTTTCATTCATGATTCAAGTAATACTGAATAACGCACAATTTTTCATTTATTGTATAAGCATGAAAATAAGTATGTATGTACTTATTTAATTATCTATATACTAGCAGACCCGGCGAACTTCGTTCCGCCCAAAATTTGTATATCTTTTATTGAAACTTTTTGGTCCAACATTTTCCCCAACAATTCACGTTTACGATTTTCATTGGCACATTTGTCTGCTAAGATTAAGGTTTGGTGGTCATTTGCCGCTTTAAATAACCTAAGGAAAGTGTTATATCCGTTCTTGAAATTCTCCAGTTGTGCGGCATTTCATAGCACGGTTATTCGCAAAGCGAAATAAATTTTTTCCTCTTCACTCCCTGGCGGCAACAATGACCCGGTTCTATAGTGAATGTCCTAGAAGCTTTACAGTATAGTAGGTGGCAATTTCAAAATGGGTGCG
>NW_016161541.1:26657-36866 GCF_001687245.7 Rhagoletis zephyria
AAGAGGGTTGCCACGTAATTGAAGTGGAATTTATATATGTGTGTTAAACTAAAGAGCGTTAAGAAATCTTTAGAATATTTTTGAAGCGTTTGAAGAGGATTGCCACCTGATTGAAAATATTCAAATTAATTACTTTTATGTTAAATGCATTATTAAAAATTTGGTATCAATTAAAATGCTTTATCTCTAAGCATTATTTAGAAGGATTTCTACGTGTCTAAAAATCCAAATCCACTTAATTCATCAGTTAGTTGAAATATATATGATAATGCTATGAAAAAGAGAAGATTTTAATTTGAAAATACGTTTGAAAAATATATCCACCTATTTTAAGGTCGAATTTTGTAAACTTTTACCCAAGTATTAAGGTTGCTACCTATTTAGAGTATTCACTGTTTACTTTTAAAGTTAAAAGGTGGCAACTTTAACAAGATAACACACTTGAACTGTGAGCAACCCTTCACACATGTGTTTCAAATTGTCAATAAAACAAATATAGTCAGAGATATATTTAAAAATCCTTCAAATTGCGCCCACCTTATGTTTTTGTGCTTCACTTTCCATTTTTTCTTAGCGCGAATTATTAGCTGATCAGAGATGCCAGTTTAAAACAAAGCAAAAACATGAGACAAAGTCGAGTAATTTTGCCCAAAAGTGTTATCTCTAATTAGTATGTGAACCACCAACAAACAAAGTTACCACATGGTAAAATGTTTTAAAGTTACCAGGTGGCAAAATTAACACAGTAGATAATATAGAACTGTGAGCACCCTAATTGTAAAACTCATATAAATATATATCTTACTATATATACAGATATAATGCGCGATTGCANTGCAACGTTGTTTCGAATTTCAAAAATGAGATGTCAAAATAAAAAGCTTGACCTGCAGATTACTTTTTTAACTAAGAACTTTTTTAGCGGTACAGGGGGATTTAAAATCTGATAAAATGAAAAACCGACATCATGCGAGAGCTCTTTCTCTCAGACGCAGCTGGACGGATTTAGATGAAATTTGGCATACGTATCGCGGTGGCCACCTGTTTAAAAACTGAAAGTAAATTTTTGCGTTTTAACGCCTTGCGGGTATACGCGCAGGCATTTCTTGTGACTGTTATCAAACCTGGACTGTGCGTTCGATTTTCAAAAATGAGGCGTCAAATTAAAGGGCTTGGTCTGTAGATGCGCAATAAGGATTTTTATACTTTCTGTTGAAAATTCTGTTCAAATTATTTAATAAGTTAAATGAGTTATTAAAATGGCTTTCAAAAGGCTTAATATCTAAACTATATGTAAGTGGGAGCAATATAACCAGTGTTTCTAGTCTCTTTCCAGAGGAAAAGATAAACAAAAAGAAGCTGAAAAAGTTAAATTCTCAATTCATTTATTTACTTCATACGTTATAATTTCTTAATATTAAAGATCAATAAAGCGAACTAACATATTATTTTGTACATTTCGCACACTTTCTCACAAGTATATTAACTCGAAATTCTCCATTTATGGAAAAACTTAAAAAACTAGTTCTAACCTTATAATAACTCTGGTTTACAGCAAAGAATTTTCAATGTATGCCACTATGCAATTCCTATGTTGAATCGCCAGCGGATTCCGAAAATCGAGTTAATTTTTTATTCTAAGGATAAGTTTTCGAGATATTTTAAATTTACCGTTATTCAGCTTAAAACAAAAAATATTTCCACTTAATCACATATATCTTACGGAACCAATCTAACAATCGCAATACAAAGTACGGCAAATGAAAGCCAACAAAATTCTCCATAAACCGTATATAACCACTAGACGTGATACTTTCTGAGAACTTAATAAATTACACCAGTTTTTTTTTATGGAATAATTTAAACAAATTCAAATTTTAACAGGCGAAAAATTAAAAGAAAAACATTTTTTTTGTACATTTTTTTATTTTGTATGAATGCCCGTTACTTTACGAAAAAATGAAGCTACCAATGAAGAAAATCGATGGATAAATAAGAAATAAATTAGTGGTAAAATGAAAATGCGCAAGGATTTTTTGTATGAAATATTAGCAGAAAAGAGAGTTACTTTCGTGCTCATTTTTCATACAAAAAATCTTTGCGCGTTTTCATTTGACCTCTCATTACTTCGTTATTTATCCATGGATTTTTTCATTAGTAGCTTGATTTTTTTTAACAGAACAGGGTTTAACACAATTGCAAAAAATTTAAACAGTCTGTTGTTTCAAAAATTTGTCTCTTGTTAAAGTTTGAAAATCTTTTATTTTTTCATCAAAAATAAATAAAAAATATGGAATTATTAATTTATTTGTCAGGAAACATCAGACCTATCGAAAAGTGATGTACATACGGATTATTAAGCATTTTGTTAGCTTTAATTTTCCGTAATTGGTATTAAGATTGTTTGATTAGTTCGTATGATATACGTGTTTAAGTGAAACCAATTTTTGTTTTAAGCTGAATAACGGTAAATTGAAAATATCTCGAAAACTTATCCATAGAATAAAAAATTAACTCGATTTTCGGAATCAGCGGGTGATTCTACATGTGCTATAGATAGAGGCATTTGTAGAACAACAAAAAAACACTAATTTGTGATCCAGTGTAATCAACTGGGGAAGATGTCTTTGCAACGGTTTTTTCTATCAAACTAAAATAAAATACAGAATCAGCTTTTCCAGGGAGGTAAATATGTCAAAATGATTTCTATCACATAATATCAAACATGAGAGTTTTCGAATTAATACGTTTTTTAAAAAATGTGCTCGATATGGGAATATTATCTAACAAAAAGGTTATGATCATACAGCAAAATTTCTTTAAAAAAAAAAATTAACTCAAAATTTGTTCCATTTTGGTGCACATGTTAGGGTGTCATATTTTAAATGTATACATATATGTATGTACATAAGGGTGCTTTTTTGCGGCTATTGTTTTTTTTCACTCCTACCTCGAAATTTTGTGGAAAGCACCTAAAAAAACTCCCTGAAAATTTGAACCCTTATGGCCTACAAGTTTGTCATTCGCAATTTTTCTGTAGCTCTTTTTATTTACGAGATAGGGGTTAAAAAACTGAAATTTAATCAAAATATTGGGTTTGGTGACCCGTACTAGCTCGTTGGTGGGAGCTAGAGTTACGCTGCAATGGACACTTTTGTAAAGCATTCAATTCTGAAGAAAATCAGTTATTGACCATTATCATACCGTAAAATTCCTCTGAGCTGCAGAGTTTTGGAAAAATGAAAGTTTACGTGTATTTTATATGGGAAATCTTTGCACGCCTTGGGTGAGTACATCATATTAATATTAAGGGTTCAAATTTTCAGGGAGCTTTTTTAGGTGCTTTCCACAGAATTTCGAGGTAGGAGTGAAAAAAACAATAGCGCGAAAAAAACACAACAATGCACATATGTATTTACACTAAAGTAATATTTTGAGAAAAAAATAAAAATTTAGGACTAAACGATTTTAAGGAAAACTGCAGAAAAAAGCTTAAAACTAAACAGGCTTATTTATATTTATCCTGCTCAGTGCCAATTTTTTAAAGCGTTACACTTGGTGAGAACTCGAATTTCGAAATTTTCATCTGTGAGCCTATTGTATCGCGGTAAATTATGCATTGTGGCATAAGAGAATAATCTCTCTACTGGCGCAGATGAAGGCAACGGCGTGTTGTACTTCAAGAAAATTTTTTTCACGATAGGATAAACGCTGACTGCCCAAAGATTGTTGGTTACAGGCTCGCGTAGGTATTTCTTAACTTAGATTTGTGCATCAGTATTTCCGAAGACTGATAATTCTGCAGTACTGACGCTGTTACCGAAATCAAAATAATTATCAAGTTCAGGTGCTTGAGCTGCACTCGATAATGTTACAGATTCTGCTTCGACTGCAGCATTCATCACCGCTGAATATACTTTATTTTGCACACCGGCTGATAAGCACCCGATCCATTGAGTTTTGAAAAGTGGGTGGATCGCAGCTGCAATAGCTGCCCATTGTCCACAACCCTCAACTTCAAAAAAATCTTGGAACCGAATCTCAATGCTTTCGACCAAAGCATCAATTAAATTGCTACACAAATTTAGCTTGAAATCGGTCTTTACAGCCAACAATCTACGTCGCAACGTTACACGACAAGGCAGTAAATATCCATAACTGCAATATTTTTCTCCTTGCAGCTTGTTGATTGCATCAATTAATGGTCGCGAGCAATTGAGATATTCTTCTAGATATTTAAAGTCTGTGTCTTGGATTTGATTCGTGATTCCGAGAATCCCACTGGATTTTAATATTTCTTCTCGCAATGAAACAATCAACTCCAAGCTGTCGAACAAAGAATTTCATCTTACGCAAACCGGCTTTGTTAAAGCTTTGCCAAGATGTTCAATCATAATCTCTCTTTGCTTCGGTGAACGCAATAAAGACCATAGAGCTTGACAACGATTGATTGTTTCGTTATGTTGAGACGCTAGAGTGGAAGATTGTTTTATGAATTTTGTCAAGTCCGTCGATGCGATCAAATTTATTGTGTGGCTTGCACATCTGAAATGCAAAGACAGTGACGGTTTCGGCTCAAACTGACGATACTCATCATCAGGTGTGGCAGGCTCAGTGTCCGTTGGGTTTCCTAGTAATGTAGATGATAGCTCCTCATATATACTACATCCAGACGCATCAACATCGCTAAGGTCATCGCAGAAAAAATCAGTGGCGTATTCTGCAATTTTAAGTTTAAAATAGTACCTATTAAGGAATCCACACACTTGTACGATTCTGTCGGTGCGAATCTGTTCCGACAAAAATTACAAAAATGTCGAACATAGTTTCAAACGAGGCACCACACACTAATGCGATTTTGCTGCAGCGATTTATTCGAACATTCACAGAGCTCTTTCTTTGGTCTGAAATCACAGACTGCCGCGTTTTGAGAACTAATAAGGCCCATATACAGATTTTGTTAAATGAAAACAAAAATTATTGTAAGAAAACAAAACATGTTTATTGTATGTAGAAAAGCTAAGAATTTTGTTTTTTTCTTGGAAAATATTTAGTTTTGTTTATAAAATGACACTTTCACTGCAATAGAATCGCATAGATGTGTGCGTACTTGCGTTTTCGAAGTAGTAAAGTAAGTAGCATCGGAAACGGCGCAGATTCGCTCCGACGGAATCGTACAGGTGTGAGGATGCTTTATTCGAAATAGTAATTCCAAAAAGTGTGTTTTTAATCCATTAAAAATATTCGGAAATATTTACCATCAAATGTAGCGACTGGAATTTTAATGCCGAATTCATGAAATGCTTTCACGAAATTGGAACCATTATCAGTCACCGTGGCAACAAGTTTTTTGCTGTCCAAACCAAAAGAGAAGTGAATGTCATTCAAAAGTTCTGCAATTCGGTCATAAGAATGACCACCTGGAAACCTACGGCAAGCGATGGCAGCTGATTTCATTATAAAACGATTCGAATCAATCTGAAAGAGTCAGTTCATTGCGACTAGCATCATTCCGATAAACCGTTAAAATTCTCAGAATATATCGTCGGTCCCTACGAATTGTTGAACGTTTCATCATTCGCGTCGAAGAGTATAAAATTTCAGATTCTCGCGGCGAAGAGTGGCACACTTCAGATTTTTAAGCTGCTAAAACTTGAACATTTCACGGGTTTATACAGGGCGAGGAGAAGTTGAACATATCGGAAAAAATTTGAATCGTCAACTACAAAACGATATATCTTGCCTAGGGTTTTAAGGCAAAAATACCAACGCTGCAAGCCAATCCGAAAATTGATGCGGTTTGGTTCAATGGTTCGAACCACTTAGAAAAAACTTGAAACTGTACAAGAACCAGTGAATGAGTATATCTGAACCGAGGTTCGGTTGAAATTGTCCAATTTGTTTATACTAAGTCATACAAATATTACTTAAACATTACAAATACTATAGTATAAGTACATACGTAAATTAATATAATGGGGTTCGTTACTGAGATCAAATTCAAATAATGATAATATATATTTATCAAAACTTTGCTTTGTTATTAACAAAAACTATTATTTCAGGAAACATTTTATAACGAACTAGAAACCAAACTTGAAGAAGTAAAGGCAGAAATGTTCAATGCTTTGTAATGACAAATTTGAATAAACTTTTTAGGGCTTATCGCAACTCCAGTTGAGAAGAAAAAACTGCGTACTTAGAATGGTGAATTTAAACTCACAAAACACAAACTCACAATCCACAAAACCTTTGACTTTTCATAACTATTTTATGAAACTTTTTTCTCAGAAGTTCCGTGTTCAACCTCAAAAATACCTGCGAACTTCAACTGGTCCTGGAGTACTAAAATTGAGGAAAATGTTTTACGGGAGATCGAAAAAATACGAATTACTAAGGGCCGGTTACTCAATGTCTGGTTAACACTAATCTGCGGTTAAGCATATAACAGGGAGTCGGTAACGTCGATAACTATGTTTAACCGGAGATTAGTGTTAACCAGACATTGAGTAACCGGCCCTAAGTTGGGGATTCTCTATCTTCTGGTCGAACTACCGACTTCCGGTTTCATGTCTTCACAAAAAACAAGGGTTGCTAGCTAAATTGGTTAATTAAAGTTTTCAGGTTCTTTGGAGTATGAACTATTAGAAAACCTGTGCCCTTGTTAAAAAATTTGTGAAAAAAATGCGTTTATGCCAAACATTTTTAATATGGGACCCTTGTGCAGCCGAGAATATGATTTAAGATGTGCTACGTAGGGAACGACGATTTGTAGTTTCATTCATTTCTTATAATTTTACCCAATGCGCTGTTACTCCGAGAAATCGCCGAGTGCTACTTGACCAAACATCGGCTGTTGTGCAAATGTAATCGGTGCTATCCTTCATTATAATGCACAATTCTTCCATATTTTGCAAATGCTTACTCTTGATGCACTTACCTAAAGTGCGCCTAGACATGTGCTTTAAGGATCCATCAGCTTTCGTACCACAGATCTGAGGACAATAATTTAAGTATTACTTTTCGTTGCGCACCGACATAACGACATAATAACCGCCCGATTCTGTGTTTTCTGGATAAACTATTTGTAAAGAAATTGTATCAAGATTTTTATCAAGTAAAAGCTCCCTTCGCATTCTGTGTCAATATTTATAAAACAAAAAACGCTACAATTTCAATATGAGGGTAACTGATTTCGTTGTGACATTTAATAAATATGAATTTAAAAGTAAAAAAGCTTTTGACTGCCGTAGCCGAGTAGGTAGAGATGTCGACTATAATTTCGTGTGTCGCAGGTTCAAATGCCGGACACGCAGCATTTAAAATCATAGAAAAAAAATTTTAATACATAAAATTTATAATTTCTACATGAAATTTCAATTTGAAAACGCTAGTCAATGGCATATTTAATCTTGATCATTTATCAAGAAAAGAGCTTTTGATGTCTGTGCTAGAAACCGTGATAAAAACCAGAAATCCAATTCTTGACAAATAATAAAAAATTTAAACATTTTAGAAAGTTGCACAGAATCGGGCTGTAAGTCACCGAATTATTCACCGTCTATCATTTTCCGAAACGAAGGCATTTCGACAGTGGAAAGTGGGCTCATACTTTCCAGTATGAAGCTAACGACATTTTCTTCATACTTCTTCTGTCGCGATAAACGATTTACTCCTTGCAAAGCGACAGATGA
Organism: Rhagoletis zephyria; assembly: GCF_001687245.7. Taxonomy (NCBI): domain Eukaryota; kingdom Metazoa; phylum Arthropoda; class Insecta; order Diptera; family Tephritidae; genus Rhagoletis; species Rhagoletis zephyria. The sequence goes on from NW_016161541.1 coordinate 34,352, forward strand.
AGTTTTTTGAAGCTTCTGCCGTTTTGCCACGGCATATGATATGTACTGATTCTCATATACATTTGAGTGCGCTCTCTAGAAGGATACAAGCAAATGAAAAGAAATTTAAAATTTTTCCTTTGCATTTATGTATGTTTTGAATTTTTACACGGATGAATCCAAGCTAGACAATAGGGTTGGCTACGGAGTTTTCTGTAAGGAACTATTACTGGAAATATCGTTCCGAATTCTGGACCACTGCAGTGTTTGTCAGGCAGAAGTGTTACTCAGTAGATAATTTCAGGAGTTAAAGCCCCTTCCGAAAGGCCTTCCTGATAATCAAGAGGCCTGCCACTTTACATGCATTTCTCTTTTCTTTTTTGTATGGAGTGGCACAAAGTGAAGGCATTTTGTTTCGCTACCCATAGAAGGCCTTCCAGAAAGGTTTTATAGGACGTACGTCCGAAGGCCTTTTGGAAGAGTTCTTTTAAAGTTGTTGCTTTAATTTATAAAAAGCGTACATCTCTGAAATATTTGCTTAAATATGTTTTATTGCAACTTAAACTGTTTATTGAAATTCATTTGTAAAGTACATGGAAAACTTTGAGCGATTTGTGCGACCTCTAAATATTTTTTGATTTCAAAATAAAAAATATGGGTATATTTTTTTTCGGTATAGAACAACCCTAGGGGGTTAGAGCATAAAAATTCCGACTTTACTTTTTCAAAGGCATTCTTGGACCACCCTACTGTGTACACATGCCGTAACGAAGACAGCATAATACTAGTTCAAATTGACGGGTTAAACATGTTAAATGGCTTGAACCAGTTAAATGAACAAAACCTGTTTATAAACAAGTTAAATCGCATGCAATTGTTGTTGGAAAATTTAACCAGTTTAATCATTTAACTCGTTTGAAAACCAGTGCATACGAACTAAACATTTTGAAGTCTCTAAGTAATCCGTGTGCGTTAATATCATGAAGCAGACATTCGCACAAAACAAATTGAAACACAAAAACTTGATTGGATTTTTTTTTTTAATTTTTTTTTTGAAATCAAACAACCCTCAAAAGTAACTCCAAATGTTCAATGTGAACGATTCTGTTTTACAAAAAGCTCCTTTTCATGTTACAAGTTAAACGTAAAACAATTTGAACGTAATATAAATAAAAGATAGTTTTTTTTCGTTTTACTTGTAAAATAAGAATTTCTAAAATAAATGCATTTTTGGCTATTTTTCGGCGTTTATGGCCTTTTTGCGATTTTTGGTGACTTTTATAGATTATTTCGCTATTTTATTTTGCCTTTTCATGCCTATTTTGCTATTTTATTTTGCCCTTTTCATACGTTTAGCCGCAAAAAATAGGTACAATTTTTCCTAAACTTTCTTTTTGATGCAAAAATGCTATTAGAGCCTCTAGGGTAAGTGCACGAAGTGTTTAAATATTTGCTGAACTATGTAAGCGAATTGAAACTTACCTTAAGATGGGATAAGAAATTCGACGCCGATTTTATTGGTCCCTTAATAATTTTATTTTGTGGACACAACTGGCATTTGGCAGACACTGACTCTTTACAGCTGTTTTCAGAAAAATAAGGCTGAAAGAAATGCCCGTCCAGATATGCTGTGAAATTACAAGCTTCTTGCAATATTTTAATTGCGTCCTGGGATTCCTCACTTTTCCTGGTCTCATCAACACTTAAAACCGATACAATATCACTTATACCGGAGTATAAATTCGTCAAAATTTATATCACCGTACATCTTATACAAATTTATAATTGATTTGGGAACTAGAAGCGAGCACAATATATTATATCAACGGTCACAGGTTAAATAATTACATATTTAGTAAAGTGGCTTTTGCAGGCATTATTGCTTCGCATCGGTTTTTAGTTTACCGTTTTCAATTTCTCATGTAAGTTTTACGTTGTTTTTGTGTAAGCTTATTCATTATAGTCAGGCCTGGGCGACGCTGACTTCGCAGTACCCATGGGGTACTGCAAAATCTATTGGGTCGCGGTGCCCGTGTTGTTGGTTTTCCATCAACTAACGCTGGCCCGTTAATTCCAAAAAGAGAATTGGACGCTTTACTGATCACCTCCACAGACTGGAAATTTTCAATGCCATCATACAGCGGACAACAAAAGTGCCGAAGAAAGGGGATACACCTATTGTGATTTTTCGCGTTATCTCTTCTCCTACCTTCTTCTCCTAATGCAATGGTGAGTACATTTTTGGCTCCAAATGCAGTCAAAGAGCCTGCGAGAGCTACGTAAGAGGTAATGCACTTGAGACAGGGGACATAATACATACATTCAAAGTATCATATATTCCCACTCACATGATGTTCATCGCCAAACTTGCATTAGGTTTGTTCGTGGATAATTCAGCACTCAAAATATCAGAGAGGAAGAAAAAATTCTCTCAAATTCTCTCTCATGTTAAGAATTTGCATGAATTTGCAAGTTTCCCTGCCAGTTGGTGTCCAGGGTTGCATTTAGTGTTGAGTGATATTTCACAACCGGTGAT